>NW_008824932.1:6639126-6641901 GCF_000699105.1 Pygoscelis adeliae | reverse complement strand
GTGTCCTTCGGGGTTCCCGTGCTCGGAGCGCTCTTGGTGCACGCCAAGGGCCCACAGCGTGTTTTCGGCGGGAAGGCCTCACGCAGGATCGGGCAGGGCAGGCCGGACAGCGTGCTGGGCCGCTGCGGGGTCCCGCGCTTCGGCCCTTCCGCGCGGCTCTCCTCGTCCATGTCCATAGACGCCGAGCAGCGCGTGGTCATACAACTTGGAGGCAGGGCTTGCCCCTAATCATCTACCAAGAATACTGGTTTGAGCAACATCAAAACGTTAACGTCAAATTAAGAAAAGCCCAGGAATAAATAGTGAAAAGGATAGCACAGTAAATCCTCCATTATTGGGTTTGATAGCACGCCACCACAGCAGCTTGCTTTATTGAACATTGCTTAACCAGGGATTGTAACCAGAGGTCACATTACATTTATCTGGAGTCTTGCATTCCTGTGCTTTTATGGATTTTCATCGTCATGTGGAAGATGCTGGGGTTGAGATAATACTTCAGGAAAAGACAGCAGATACACAGAAATGAATGAAGGCTGTAAATCCACCAACTCCCAACACTGACCGCCTGGTGAGCGACAGGAGGGAGCAGGGCCTACGCTAATAATCACATTTGTCAGCGAAGGACGAAGTGGGAGCTTCCAGAAGAGGCAAAAAGGAAGCAAAAGGAGAGGGTGAGAAGGGCAGGGGCAACTGGGGAGGACTGGAAGTTTAGAGAGGAGGGCAAAACTCTCAGGAAACCTCGCCTGCTGCAGGTGTGCATCCAACTATGCGGGGAAATGGTCTGCCGAGAGCATGTTGCTCTGCCAGTAGCTATCTTTAGGGTGAAGGTTTAGCTGTGAGCCTTTTCATGGCTGCTGTCATAGTACAGGTCCTGACGCTGGCTGTCAAGTAGGTTGGTTAGTGGAAGTAACACTACAGCGTTACGAAAATGAACAGTCAGTCGGGAGCTGGAGAAAAGGGAGAAAAGTGTCCCTCAAAGCCGGAAAACACGGATCAATACGCAAGACCAGCAGCGTGGACAAAAGTAAAAACTACGACTATTGTTCCTCCTGTGAAGAGCAGCTTCACAGGGATAGCGGGGAGCTGGGGAAACGCCGCCCTCCGCAGCCATCTGCATACGCTCCGGCAGAGGGCAGGGCCCGGCCACTGGCCACCGGGCACTGGCCACCGCCTGCCCCCTCTCAGGTGGCCGCTCCCCAGCTCTACCCCTCAGCACGTCTTAGGTTGAATTTACTACATTACATGATTTCTACTTCCTAAGTCACACGAAAAATAGCAAAATAAGAAATAATAATCATTCTGTAGATGCAAATTGCTTTACGCTGCAATCAAATAAGTGGTTGGCCAGACAGCACTGCTGCAACTAAGAAAAAGGTGAGGTAGACAGAGAAGGGTCATGCAGCAGAAATATGCATTTCTCCCTGCTTTTCAAGCCACCTTCCACCATTTGCAAAATAACCATGCAAAAATTTTCTGGTCGTGGCTTGGCAGCTAAGGGTCAAGAAATACCAGATGTTTATTGAGCTCCCTTTAGCAATAAGCGATTACAACATTTATAGCATTTGCTATACCTACAGCTGACACAGTACCTTACCATCTAGGATCTCACCTTCTGCTCTGGAGGACGGCTCTCCATTTCTGCAACCACCTGCACAGCCTTCCGCGGGCACCCCGAGGCTTTGCACAGATTTGAAGTGGAATCACTGCTGGCTTGGAGGGAAGGAGGGAGGAGTAAAACCCACCCCTTGACAGCAGGATTTGGGGACAATTCCATCAGTCTTTTTAGGTTTTGTTGAGCCCCAAACTTGCCCATAGAGGAGCCCTTCTGCAGGAAGGAATGGTGTTGGCCAAGGAGCTTTAGAGGTGGATTAGGTAGGATCTTACTGCTTCAGAATCCAAGTCAAGTCCTCTTCTTCCCCCATCTTTCTCACTGTTTTCTTGAGAACCACTTCAGCTTGCAGAGGCACAGAATTAGCATCATCCGTGACCTGCTTTTGTTTTTTTTTTAACATGGTAGTGGAAACAGGTGCAGCAACGAGTTGGAAGCAAACCAGTTGGGGAACTTGTACTTAATAGAAGGGGTACTTTGGGCTGCAGGAGGAGACACTAGATGCTGCTCAGCTCTTCTGGGACTGCATTAATAAACTGGTGTGAAGGAAAGACTGACGCTTCTGGATAAAAAGCAAACATCTAGCTGGAAAGAGGAACGTGCCCTTGGATGCTAGAGTTTTGGGGCCACCAATGTTTAGAAAATTTGTGCTTCATTTGGCCTCAATCCCTTTAATACACTTCATTAATCCTTTTTAATTATCCACCTCATTGTTTAAATCCTCTGCTTATTGCTCAGCCTCTACACTCTTTTGGAGTTAATAAACTGCACCAAATTAAGAGCATCATGATCCAGAGCATGCTGTGAAAAACAGGAAAGGTAGAGTTTCAAAGGTCATCTCTAAAGATAATTTTTCAGAATGAACTGTACCCCTGAATCTGTGCTATTTATACCACATCACAATAGTACAGTAGCACTCGTGTACAGTTAGTGAATGACAACACATGTCAGTGTCTTGGGCTTAATGGGAGAGAAAGGGGAGGGAGGAGAGAGGGAAGGAAAGGAAGCGGCGAGATGCAGAAATCTGTGGAGAATTAATGCTGGAAAGGGTAGGCTAATAATATTAAAAAGGAAATATTAGACGTTTTTCATTATAATGCAGTAGGTCTGGTTGCATGCAGACCTGGGAGTTGTTTATTAACTGTTGTTACAATGACGTATCGTTA
>NW_008824932.1:6633230-6639111 GCF_000699105.1 Pygoscelis adeliae | reverse complement strand
GAAAATCATGAATTATCATAAATAACCCTAAGTGACATTAGGTAAACCACATGCTGTGGTGCATTACCCTTGTCTTTGTGGCTGTTTTTTCCCCACTTTCAGAGATCTCCCACCCCAAGCCGGAGCACAGCTGAACTACTGCAGTCCTTTTGCAAAGGTGGGTGTGAGGGAAGGGGAGAGGAAGGATTCGAAGTGCTGTGGAAGTTCGCTGCCCTGTAGCAAAGGAAGCACGTTTGGGGGCACGAGGCAAGGAGATCAGGAGTAGGACAGAAGTGTAGCTGCTGGGTGTACGGGTTTGTAACTCTGTGAGTCACCTCATGCTCTCAGTAGTGGGTCACGGATCCCTAAAGCCACGGGCTGTGTGTGCTGTTTCCCCATTGCTTAGGCAGCAGTCTTCCATGCTTCTTTTCCCTTATTCCACCCTCCATCTCCTCCCACCCCTGAGACTGAAAACCGCTAGGCAAGGATTCTCAAAATAGGTAGATGCACACTCCCCCGTGCACTCGTGTGCAGCTAGGAAGCTGTGGGTGCTGCGGCATGGGAGGAGAGCACGGCAGAGATGAGATGAGAGGCAGGCAGCAGGCGCAGCTGGAGCACAGGTAGCCTGGGCTGCTAGGAGCCACCAGGCTGAACTGAGATGCTTTAGCAGGGACCCCCAGAATAACAAAAAAGAGCCAGAGAGGGTGGCTGGGAGAGGGCAGTTTGGCTCTGAGGTTCCCAGCAGCCTGGACTTGTTGCTACTGCTCTGTCTGCCCGCTGTCTCCCGGCCGGACCTGTCGCTGTGTTGCTTGATACCTCGGCGCTGGTGTCCTACCTTCTCTCAGCTGCGAGTCCTGCTCCGGTCCTGCCATTCAGCAGCCGCTTTCCCTTCCAGGACCCCGCTGCTCTCCTGGGGCACGTGTCTTACCGGGGAGCCTGCGTTCTTTCTCCCCCTGGGACTCCTCAAGCGGTGAGGCCCATTATGCAAACCAGTCACAGGGGCAACATCTGACTTGCACTGTCTGGCTGAGAAAGGTCGGTAATTTGCGGTGTATTTTGCAGGCATTAGTGCGAGTATCAGATGAAGGCTTAGTTCCAAAAGTTCTCCTGCAGCTTCTTGTCAGAGAGAATTAGCCTACATGGCTGGAATCCAGATGTGCAAATTTATCAGCTGTTTAAAATCATGGAAGTTTGAGATGAGTGCAACAGCAATCTTGCCTTTGTTCATACCAAGAGTCCCTCCCTTCAGCTTACCAGCACTGAGTAGCAATTTGTGCTCTGGAAAACACTCTCACTCAGCACATACAAACAAAACAATTTCCTTAGCCATGCAGTTTGTAAGTGAGGGTTCAGTCCTGCAACCCTTGCAAAGGACAAGTTGTACTTTGCTCTTGCTGTGAGCCCCTGGTAGGTGGGACAGTGGTGGATTCTGACCACGGAAAACATACATGAAATACGCATGCACCCAGTATGCTATTCTTCATCACGGTGAAACTAATTTCACTGCAATACTTACGTTCAGATTTGCTGCTCTCCGGAAAAACACAAGTTCTACTCCTATTCTTTCAACAAGAACTTAAAAAAGACAACAACCAAATATTCAGAGCAATTTTCTTAAAATGTGAAGTGTTTTTTCCCAGTTTGCTGTGTTCAGAGTTTTTTCAGATTATTTCAGATTGGTTTTATTGCTGGTTTTTAAAGCATAAAGAGCACAAACCTGAAAATACTCGGCTTGAAGGTAAAGAGGGCAGAGAATTAGAAGCTCCTGGTGAAAGAGAGGTTAAAATGAACATTGCTATGCAACCATGATGGTGTCAGTTATTGTTACTCCCTTTACCGTATCTAGCTTTTCTCACCTCCAAGTGAGGCTTTAAAATACAAATATCACTTTCACTTTTCTTTATCTGTTAAGGAATTATGTTTATGAAGTCCCTAATTAGTTACTCAAGAAGGAGAAAATGATGCAAGGATTCCTGTTTATCCAGTCTGAAAAAGATAGTGGGGTAGAATCTCTAAAGGCAAGTCAATCTCTTCAATATTAGATCAAAGCGCTGCGCCTACTCAGTTATTACAAGAGATCATAATTGCTGCAGTAGAAAGCTACCCATCAAGACATTATTTTCACGAGATTGATAGACACTGAGAAAGGATTAAAAAAAAATAATCACATAGAACAAAAGGACCATGTTTTATGTCTGTGTATCTGTTAAGATTTCTCCCAGAGAAACTGGAAGCGTGAGCTACATTAGACAGATGAGGCTAAAGCCTCTCTCTCTTTAACACCTACTCTTCTTAAATAAATAGAGCAAAATTCTACCCTCACTCATGGTCAGTGAGGTTCCACAGATGTCAGAACGGAACCAGATTTACTAAAGAGATTTTAGTGAAGAAGGGTAAAAATCCAGAGCAAAGAGGTTCAATGTTTTTACTCAGATAAGACTTCTTATTAAGAAAGAAATTGGTAATACCTGTCTTGAAGGTAAAAATATAGAAAGGAAAAAGAAATGAAAGAGAGACGGAGTTGTATGGTAAAGGATTATGTCAAGCAAGAGCTCTTAAGATTGATTTTTGCCAGTCTGAGTGGGCTGAATTGCGTGAGGCTGAAGATATATCTTCGAAAGCATCTTAAATCTTCCAAACACCACCATTGCTTGTTCACAAGAGGACTTCCTCTCTAGTGGTAGATTGAAGTTAATTTCTTTACTCACTCAGAAAGGCAACGGGTAATAGGAGGGCTAAGTATGACCTCTTCCCTAGTGTGCTGAGCATGTTAGAGTGCAAAAGATTAAATTAGTGCTTTTTTTTCTAACTAAAAGGCATAATTTCATTGGGGAGGGTTGAAGTAATTCAGCATATCTTACAGGGCTTTTGATATTTCAGGCAAAATGATACCTTGTGAAAGGACTTCAACAGTGAATAAAACAAAAGCGTAATATAGAAACAACCCCACATTTGGTATTTTGGCACATCTTTTTCTTCGAGTCTTCAGCCAGCGCTGATCAACATTATCTTCCATTACTTACCTCATTAGGCAGCGCCTTCATCAGTGTTTGAAGAGTCTTCTCAAAGGTTATTTGGAGAGAAAGCCTGCAGAAAATTCTACACATGCTAGAAGAAACCCTGGTATATGCTGACCATCCCCTCCTAAATACAAACTCCGGTTTAGAGAAATGCACCGAAGCCTCTTCATGCACTACATTACGTGGACTCCTCTCTGTGACCTCCAAATGCCCCGATTTTCCCTTGCCTACCACATAATAGTCACGTAACACTATCCTTGATGGACTACATATGAATAAGAGGCTATTTTGAGGTTGTAAGTACTTTAAATTGTAAGGTTCCCAGTACACCACTCCACAGCTGGCTTGGGAACAGAATAATTAACTCAATGTAAGATGTATGCAGTTGTCTTTATGAAAGCCCAATCTGTCCTCAGAGAGCGTTCTCCCCTGTGAGGAGGCAGCCTTGGAAAAAGCAGAAGAACCAGATCGTTAGTAATGAGTTTCATTAATGCGGCTGCTAAAGCTACGTTGCCGTCACTTGGCAATGATGATGTGAACTGTGATCTTTCGAAGCTCCGAGATCTCCGTGGCGCTTTCTGGCCAGACAAGGAGACCCAGGTTGTGCGTGTGTGACATCAGCAGAGCACTTGGGACAAGCCAAAGCCGGATCCCCGCACAGAGGCAGAAAAAAGAAAATCTGTATTTAATTTACACTGCTTGCATTTATCTGTAGCACCGTGTTATCAGGTAAACCCACCAGGGACAAACAAAACGAGAGAGCGACCGTGGGCCTGTGCTTCCTCCAGAGGAGCCCGTATGTACACGTCTCTCAAGTGATTCTCGGCTCTGGAAAACAGAAAGCCCCCATCCCCCTAAATATTGTTTTAAGACACCTTAAAACATTACAGGAAGACATCAATAGTAGGAAGAAATTTCCAGACATTTATCTTCTCTGCAGCGTTAGTGCGCATCTCCACCGATACCCAGACAGTCCAGTGGCCAGCGGGACCGTGTCTGTCTTGAACCACGAGCAAACCCCACCTGCTCCTCCCAGCCTGGGCTGCCCCCCATAAGAACACAAACCCAGTGGGTGTTTCTCCCGGGAAGCCAGGCGATACCCCGGTACTCCCCGAGGCGAGAGGGCTGAACGCCTCCCACATCCCTGAAAGTCTGAGGGTTGCAGGAAAGTCGGAACGTGTCGAACGAGCCCTGCTGCCGCTGCAAGGCCAGCAGTTCCCCATCAGCGGCGGATGCTGTTGTTCTTTAGACACCATCTGTTGCAACAGCTGCTGGTGGCCTTCCAACAGGCTCTTTAGCGCAGGTCTAAAACCAGATTGCTCCCAGTCAACCACCTCTCCTTATCTAACCTTGACGAGGGAGGCTGAAGATCATTGTCACTTCGGTCCCCTTCCCTAGGGCCTGTGGTGGCACTCACCACCGCAAATGGAAGTATGGCTTAGGGACTGGGAGAAACGATCACCAGAGCCCTACTGAGGAGCGCCTGCGGGTGGGGTGGGGTGGGGTGGGAGCAGGGCAGGGGAGGAGGTGTCTTCTAACAGCCCCCTCACCACCAGGTGCATCCATGGTGATGCAGCAAAAGGCCCAGCATCCAGCCTGTCCCTTCTCCAGGGCGGCCTCTCTAGTACAGAGCAGCCCCATTAGAATCCCGACCTCCACCAGAGGCTGAGCAGTTTTCCTTTAATCCCAAAGAGCCTCTCCTCTCCCTAAATCCCACGCTGCAGAGCCCACAGTGAGCGGGGCCCTGCTCGCTCCTGGTGCAGCTGAGGCTCCACGCAGGCGGGTTACGCAGAGCCCTCTCAGTCACTCCTCAAGGAGTGTCTGGTGGGTATGTCCCTGCACGCTGCTGGGCACCCCCACCTACCCTCTCGCCCTCTAAAACACAGGGGCATCAGAGCACGTTAGGCCAGCTATCTAAAAAATAGGTCTCTCCGTTTAATATTTTACTCCTCCCCTTGGCTTTTCAGCACTGTTCCGTTGTGTTTACTTTCCTAGCAGGACTCCCGTGTAATTTTTATAAAGATTGTAAGCAGTGTCACCAGCCTGCCCTACTTTTGACAGCTCCATAAAATCAGTATTTTTACTGTAATGAAAAACGCATTGAAAGTCACTTTTGGCAACACATTTTTACTACTTTTTTTGTGCCAATTTTTAAAGCCATATTTCTGATTACCTCCTTGTTCAGAAGGTTTTGCGTGTTGTCGTGATTCGCTATTGAATAGAAGATTTTTATAAAAATCGTTGGGCAGAGTGTCGCAATTCCACCGGACCTCGGTTTATACTGTACGACCGTACATATATGTCTGAGTATCACCGTGTAATACCGACATTTGAAAACCCAGAGCTACCAGATGTTTAAGACCATCTGAAAACAGAAAGGAAACACGTCGAAACAGCGCAGAGCAATTCCTTACTCTGGCTCCTACCTGCGCCTGCAACAGTTACTTACCTTTCCGCACCGCCTGCTATTTACTTCCGACGCCTTAAGGTACAGTAACACGCGTACAGTGCTTTTCCCTGTATTTTTATAGCCCGATTATGTAACTGTGCTGCTTGCATAACCGCACCGCCGATAAATGTGGGATTTGTCTGAGGATCAACACAGAGCAGCTACTGCCAGCCCCTTACAGAGTCTCCCTCCCAGCCGCCCCGCTTGGAGCGCGGAGATAAGGTGGGTGCCCTGTGTGTCAGCGCGCCCTTTCCAGCCTGGCCGGGAACGTTTAGCCTAAAATAACGTTTGCATTCATTGCATGAGACAACGTCACCGAAGAAACCAGGTCTCAGGCGGCCTCACTGAAGCACACACGGCAGAAATCCACCCGGCTGCCAGATGTCCCCTGTCCGGGGGTATTTCCCAGCTCTGTCCCGCCTGCTGGGGCTCT
>NW_008824932.1:6602239-6631914 GCF_000699105.1 Pygoscelis adeliae | reverse complement strand
CTGCCGCAGCCGCGCCGCCTGCTGCGCCTACCCCTTCGCCGTGCGCACCTTCGTCTTCGCCATGCCGCTGAGCATGGCCTGCCCCATCATGCTGGAGAGCCTCCTCTTTGACCTCCGCACCCGCAACCCCACGCTCTTCGTCTACTTCTACCGGCGCTACTGCTGGCTGCTGGTGGCCGCCTTCTTCAACATCAGCAAAATCCCCGAGCGGATCCATCCGGGGCTCTTCGACATCGTGGGACACAGCCACCAGCTTTTCCACATCTTCACCTTCCTCAGCATCTACGACCAGGTGCACTATGTGGAGGACGGGCTGGCCGAGTTCCTCAAGGCACCCCTGGCTGCCCCCACCTACCTGCACACTGTGGGGTATATGCTGCTCCTGACGCTCTGCCTGGCCGTGGTCGTCAGGAGGTTCCTCAACGTCGCGGACCTCTGCAAGCAGGACTAGCTGGGCCAGCGACCCTTGGGACAGCGACCATCATACCGGTGACCCTTGGGCTGGAGACCCTCGGGCCGATGACCTTCAGACTGGCGACCCTCAGACCAGCCCCACCACGTCCTGAAGATGCTGCGAAACCTGGGGGAAACGCACCTGTGGAAGAGCCAGGTCCCTTTCGTGGAGGGTTGTCAGAGAAAATGACCATGGCAGAACTGCTCATGCTCTTTAAACTACTAGGTTACCAGGGGAAGCAAGCAAACGCTTACTGGTATGTTGCTGCTTAGAGTATAAGCTGAAATAATTTAGTTCTGCTACTAGGAAGAATGCATGAACTGTGAATGCCACTTACTACTTTCATAACAATTAGGTTTAAACTAGCTCTGTATATACGTATATATTTATATATCTAGCTATATATTTATTAGCTACATATATATGTGTATATATATATACACCTGAAGGCACTTGTGCAATGATTACTCATAGACTTTTAATCAACTCCTGTGTGAAATTTCCTAGCGGATTATGCACTGACATTTATCTTCCTCTGTGATACTGTAACAGGCCTTTGCAGCCACATACTGGATTTTAAATGCAAACAAATCGATAGCTAGCTATAGTTTTTAAGGTCTTGCAGCCTTTTCAGCCAGGGAACAATAGATTTATCAGCGAGAGGAAGAACAGCTGTGAGTTATTACAGAATTACCAGTTGATGGAGAGACTTTAATTAGACAGGCAGTGAGTGGTTGGTGTAGCCACTCGGATACTAAAATAAAATAGAGGGATATGTAAAATAACTGAACCAGAAGGGGGTCAAACTAGTTTGGAGCGGGGGCGGGGGGAGAAGAAGGGCACTGCATAATGGCATGGCTCTTCCCCCAGCACGTCAGGAACATCTGTTGTGTTAAGGGGGTTGCTAAGGGGCCCCTTTATCTTCAGCCCTTCAGAGCCGAAGTCAGATGCCAGACTTTCTATAAGCCCCTGCCAAGCTCGGTGGGAGTTCCGTGGATGTAAAGAGAGTAACTGATGCATGAGATCTCATTCTGGATCTTTTAGAGAATTACATGGGACTGGTTTCTTCTGCTCTTTAATTAGAGCACTCTGTCAGATTTACTATCCTAAAATTAGTTGCAGAATAAGGTAGTGCTGAACCCGAGTTCAGGACCTAAAATCTGGCTCTGCAAGTACTGGATACTGGCACTTTCTCATCGTTCCCCACCTTTTCCTATTTTGATTAGTTGTGGCTGCAGCTGGGTGTTTCGAGGTCCTCTTTCAGAAGCTTTGGGGGAGTTCAAAGACAAAAATTACGAGATATTTTCCAAAGCAGTATCTTTTCACAGCAACCCAGGTATTATCCTTCTCACGCGACAAACAGCTAACTATAGATTGAACTTACCCTCCATATAAAGAGACATTTTTGCAAACTACGTGCAGATTTTAAACAGATGCATTTTGATTTTGTCTAGCAGAACAAGTAACAAGTATGCAATAATATTACACAAGGGGGTTACAACTTGAGTTCAGGTGAGAAACTGCTTGTATACCCCATTTTCAAAAAGAAGGGTGGTACTTCCTTAGGAAACGCTGGTGTCATACTGCACAATAGCGCGGTGGCTCTTTAACTCAGCCTCTTTGCCCCTATTGTGGAAATACGTTTGTGCTTGGGTCTTTCCCATTTTCATGGACGTGGCATCCGAAGCCCAAGAAAATGTTTTGAGTCCAGTCCCATAGTCTTCTGTAAGACAAAGCCCCCTCTGTTTATAACGGGAATATAGGAAGGACTATAGCTAGGGATTATGAGGTCAAATCCCTCATATGGGTCAGAATCATCACGGAGACCAGTAATTGATATGCCCTGTACCAATGTCAGCTTTGTGAAAATTTCCCTATGAAAGTTCATAAGCTAAAAGAAAATTACACCCACTTCATTTTATCTTTTATCTCAACCCATTTTAACCATAATGGTTTGGATCTTCTAGATTCGCAGTGAATGATGAGAATGGCCTAACAAAAATTTGTATTCTTTGCCAGCCACAGTTCTGCTAGCATATAATTTGTGGTAGGGTCACATGTGGTCTCTTGAAGAGATGGCTAGAATTTTCTAAAACAGCAGTTCCCAAACTGTGACCTCTTGAGTTATCACTGATGGGCCATAAAAAACAGCACGGCCCTGTGTGGCTGTCCGTGTTCTGTTTTCATTTGCCAACCTGCATTAAAAGAAAATGAAAGCTACATGAACTATTTTTAATTTTACATATTTTCATTAACTTTTGTCATAAATATGGCATTGCTTTATTCAGCTGCCAATAAAGCAGAAAATGATCTGCACCACTGGGAGAGGAGGCTGGTTCACAACACTGTTATGCTTTGAAATGTGCTTTATATTGTGAAAAAACCCTGGAAACTCACAATAGAAAGCAAATGGGTCAAGACTTGCAACGATGCCATCCTATGATTTTCCACAACTGCAAAAAGAGGCCAAAATCTTTGAGATGTGCTGTATTCAAGTTAAAATAATAGAGGCATAGTAGTTAGAGCCCAATGACTCATCCAAGTTTCAAAACTAATTATGTAGAAAGGGTTTGCCTGGGAGATGCCACTAGCATGTCCAACCAGCAATTAAAAACTAAGAAAGAAATCAAAAAGGCCGGGGACAGCAAATCTCAGCAATAGAAGACAGCTCAGAAACAAGCAACAGTAAAAGCCAAATGTAAAAAAAGGCTTTTAAAGCATACTGTATATTGAATTATTTTTGTGCTTGTCAGTCACAATGTAGAGGACAACTCAAGAGGCAATGTCAAAAAAGGCTGTTGCTAACTTGTAAAAATACATTTGATATTTGCAGTTAGGCCACACAGGGTCATCTATATATATCTCAACGACAGATAACAGCATAAAGGTTGGATTGCAACCAACTGCAATTTTACTGGAATCTTACTGCTGTTATAAGAGTTGCCTATGCACCCCAGTCACGCTGCAGATTTGGTATCTGGCTCTGATATTAAGAATGTTGCTTCATTTAAAAGTTTCTATTGGCAAAATGTTGAGGCACGTGTATGGGCCTGAGCACTTCGTGGAGTTATTTGCAAACGCTGGTTGCAAATACTGCTCTCTGAGCCACTGTAAGCAGGAGGTATGCGTCAGGAGTGAATGGGTACCGGGAGATGTGATTAGATTTTAAGAGTTCTAATTAATGTATGTTTGCTCGTTTGGCTGTTTGTTTAAAATGTGGCTACAAATTTAAAAGTTACATTAAGTGTGGAGAATATCTAGGGAAACGCTACCTGAGTGCGTTTATTCAGTGAAGGGACATGTATGTAGATACTTGCTCCATTTGCCATGTCCGATAGCCAGTCTCTGTAAATATGGACAGAACAAAACCGAGTTAAAGAGGTTAAAAGTGGAGCAAGATATCTATAATTATAGTGCTTGAATTTGCTCGTGTAGAAGTGAATGTCAGCATTTGTGTGGCTCGTAAGGGAGCGGGATCTCTTTTTGGTATGAAAGCCACATGGCTGAACATCCGTAAGCATGTCCAGAGCTTAGACAGGAGGTCTAACCTGCAGACTAGATGCATAAGGACATCCTAGAAAACAAACTTTTTTGCATAAGTACCTGTCATAATGTTTTTATTGCCTGGGGACCTGCCGTAAGGTCTACACTGTGGGCTCCACAGCTCATCTTTAAAACCACAAAGGCTTTTTAAGCCTTTTGTGGTAGAATCTGTGTGGGGATGGGGGACGAGGAGAGGACTGGAGCACAAGGGGATGGCCTGAAAATGCCTATGTGTCTTTCCGTCTTCGGCCAACACTGACCTTCAGACTGACATGCCTGTGCCCGTGTGAACTGACTGTTGAAGGGGCCAGTTCCCAGCGTGTTGGTGCCACGGACACCCCCCCCTTGCAATCAGCATGTGCCTAGAACTGCAGTCTACGCGTTGGCGTATATTCAATACGCCTAGCTCCTGGGCACTTCCGAGTAACCTGTAAGCTTCAAACTCATCTTCGTGTAAGATTGATATACCCGTTCTGTAGTAATTATCCCGTACTCTGTGGCGATACGCTGTTTCTTCTTCTGCAGTGTATTCATTTGAATGTCACTAGCCAGGATATCTGTGCAGTTCTGAGCTGCTTCGTTAGCGGGACTGGAGTCTGCAGTCTGGAAACAAAGGGACAGGTTTCATCTGCATGCTGCACTTGTAGAAGTTTAGCAGTTAAAAGTAGAAGCACATTGTTTTTTGCTAAAATGATAGTTTTGCTTAGTTGTCCAAGTGTTGTGCTTATTATTTATTTGCTGAATCCAGCTACTATGTTGGGTTTTTGTCAACAGTGCCCCTGCAGAAAATGACAGTATGAAAGTTTTACTTCATGTTTAAGTAAACTCTCTGAGGCAGCACATTCATAAAGTATTATTGCACTTAACTCGGTTGATTACCATCCACATGCCTTACAGAAGCAAATCATACCTGTAGTAATTGCCCAGATTATACTGTTTTTCATTGCCTATGAGAGTAAAAATGACCAAGTGGCGGGTAACAAGCTGAGGAGTCAGGCACTCCTGGGTTCTTGTCCCTGCTTTGCCACTACCTGTTCTGTAATCTAGGGCAAGTTGTCTAAACTGTGTTCATTTTGAATGAATTTAATTCATGTAAAACACTGGAATTGTACCAGGGTTGAATTTGACCCTCTGTGTCTCAGTTTCTATATCTGTAAGATGGGGACAATATACCTTACCTACCTCGCAGGGTTGCTCTGGAGACTAGCTAATGTTTGTAAAGCACTTAAAAATGCAAAGACCCTCCTAGGTGCTAAGAAGAAATATTACTGAACTCCGGCAGAAAGAATGTTCTATTTTTCCGTAGCTCCTCATCTCACAGGGAGAGGAACATGAACGCTTCTAGATCATGAACTCTTGGGACAAACTCTCGTCATTGCCATACTCCTAGGAGGTTCACATCCTGTGTCCTTTGGAGCTGATGGCAAAATTTCCACTGGCTTCAGGCGGGGGGCAATCAAGACCTAATCAGTAGCACACAGGCTGACTAAATGCTTAAGGGTCAGGAGTAAAGAGAAAACATAAATGAGTTAAGTACTTTTTGGGAATTCTCACTGGTGACTTCTACCGAGGGGCACTGTAATGCTGACATGAGGCCTCGTTGTTCATTTAGCCATGGATTGTATTCCAGTTACCGTGAAACAATGGAGCAAGATTTCCCATCAGTGTCTGTAAGACTACGATTATGTCTCAGTTGCCATTGGGAATTTCAACCTACTTCAAGCTACTTCTTACCGGAGCAAAAAGATCTTAAATAAATGAAGCTTTTGAATAAACATGGGTAAGCATTTGGGAACATAAAATTGTATTGATCAGACAAACACCTTTCTCTTTTCCCCTCCCGTTCTCCAAAACCAACAACCTGGAGCCAATCCTATTCTTGAGCTCAAACTTGGATCTTCCTTTGCTGTGGAGCCCTGACTAATCATCCTGCTAACCTACTCTGCCCTTCTCCTGGAAGGACTGATATAAACAGCCCCACTGAGTAGAGGACGGTGTTTTTAAGAGCTTTTCTAACTGGCAGGAGTAGTGGAGACAAAAAAAAAAAAGACAACAAAGACATCAAAAGGTTTGAGTGGTTCACTAAGTCAAAGCCTCTACCGTTAGAAATTTGCCCTATCCGAGTATATTCCTAGCTTCTGGCAGACACCTGTAAGTCAGGGCTACACGACCAACACCCAAATTACAGCTGAGACTTTACCCTCTTCTCCTCAGATGAGGTGCAAGATACTGAGGAAGTGTCACATGCACTGAAAGACACAGACCTCCATTCAAGACATTTAGTGTCTTGGAGCTGGGTGTGGAATAAAGTTAAATTATTTTCATAACTCGCTTAGACAGATGCTGCTTCATTCCACTGAATTCAGTAATAAATTAATGACCAAGACAAAGGAAGCAGGCTTTTGCTCAAAGTTCCCTGTAAGGAAACACCACCAGCAGACTTCTGCTTTCAGGGCAATTGCTTCCTGGGCCATACTCAGAACATGGAGGATTCTGAAGTAGGGCTTCGCTATTTCATGTGAATTACTTAGGATTTGTGGTTGTAGCTGGGGGTTAATAGTATGGAGAAACAGTTTATAGCGAGTCAATTCTGTCTGCTAGAGTCAAGCACGCTGTAGTAAGAGGTATTACATTTAAGGGTCTGTGCATGCAATGAACAAACAGTGTGGATTTTGTTTGGTTCTGTTGGGAGGGTTTGAAAATTTACTCTTTGTACACTTTTTGGATGCTGAATACTGTATATGTAATGACTATGCATTTTTAGCAAAAAAGGTGTGAACTATAAATAAAGTTGATTCTGAGTACATTTTTGCAGAAATGCATTTATACAGTTTTGTCATTTCTTAATATAAATTACTGTGACACCTGTAGGATCAGAAATGTGTTGAAGGTAGTTATCTTCAAACACAGATGTTGTTAGCCTAAGTACAGGAACTTCCAATTCTTGTATAGTAGTGTTGGTATTTCTGAAAACACCGTACCACAGCAAAAGTATTGTTGCCATTTTATTGCCTTTTATATTTTAAAGCAATAAAATAGCATCATTGCCTTTTTAGTTCTCCAATATCTATGCTAATTAATTAATGATAGGCATCCCTGTTATATTAAAATTCATTAATATGTATAAGAAGATCAGTGTTCTGCCTACAGCACTTACTGAAAGAATCATGAAATTGGTAGCAACAGCTATGTCAAGAATCTCAGAAAAATACTGACTGCAAAATGAAGAGGTCTATTTGGCATGAAATAAAGTCTCCCATTTGGCAGACTAGGAACGTTCTAAGTGGCAGAATATTGTTTTCAGTCCAAGTCAGGCACCGAAGAGCACTCAATGAACTGCAATTACATAAAGAATCTGCTTTAAGCCTTCTGTGTCAAAATTTGATGTAGCCCAAGATAATTGCAGGCACCCCCTGATACTGTTAAAAGGCTGAACACAATGGAAAACTGTAGGATCGTCTAGTTGAGGTTTGTAGAGTCCCTTCAAAAGTTCTAAAATTCTTGAGAGTTCTTGTTTGCAGAGTTTGTACGTCCTATTTGAAATATGGTAATGACCAAGTATTTGATGAGCCCAGCAAAAACATCCATTGCCACCACTTAAACAGATGCTTCAAAAGACTACAAAAGACTACATTCTACAAATAAACACATGCTTCAAAAGACTGCATCCTACTGTTAACATTTAAGGCCTTTCATAATGCTATCAGTAGGCTCTGGATCTGGCTGCTGGACATGAACATGCAGGAGGAAAACCTCACAGAACTGATGGAGGCAGTGAGGCTGGCAAAATCCCGAGCGGAATGGAAAGCAACAAAAGTCACTGCTAGGACAGGTAGTTCATTGAGGTCAGTACCTCAGCCTTCAGCTGAGATGGCTCCATAGTTGTTCTGATAACCAACTGGAAATCTGAAGGCAACCTACCTTTTGTTACCATGACATCAATTCTCTGACAAATGGCCCTAAAAGTCAGGACAGTGTACTTGTGGAGGAACAAAGGGACATCTGATACACAGCTTTAACCTTCAGCTTTTATTCTCTCATCGTAGGATAATGTATGGTTAGTAGAATCTGTGAGTGGAGATGAAACTCATTAAAAATTAAAAAGCTGGTAAAAATGAAAAGCAAATCAGTATTAATGCCAAGGCTAAAACTTGGTTTCAGTAAGAGAGCCTCTGGGGCAGACATTTCAGATGCAGTCTTCTGCATCAGAAAGCCCTCTATTACGAGGCAGATTTCTTATCAAGAGTGGCAGTAGACTGCTGTTAATGGGGAGCTGGAAATATTTCTCTTGCTAGGGAGCACAGCCTTTGGGTATATGATATAAGCTTTACAGGAGAATGACAACAATGATATCACACAATCTTTTTGGAGAGTAAACAATTTTAGAGAGTTCTGTAGTTTGAGTCTGTCCTGCCCCAAGATCTAATCGTTTTGTGTCCCTCCTGACTGATGAAATACAAAAATACAGTTTTCCTTCATTTTTGGTGTTAAGCATACTTCTCATCTATTATCCTCTGTTTGCTAGGAAACAGCTATTCTCTGTCACTCTCCTCTGTTGTTCTGAGGAATTGGGCAATGCCACTTCTACAAGAAGAAAAAAACCTGTTTTTTTTCCCTCTTTATATGCTGGGCTCTCTCCCCGCAGTCCTGGGGCTATGGAATTCAATCACTGGCACACAGTAGTGTCCCAAAATGTCAGCGTTTCTTTTTAGCAGCACTTGGAAAGACAACTATGAAATGTCAACGGGGTGGATAACAAGCAGCAATATCTGAAGCACTCAGAAATAATATAAATAATGAGCGAAAGATAAACAGGTCCCTGGGAGCACTTCTCTGATACCTTTGTACGCACAGGCATTCTCGCTCTTACTATCCCAAATTTAGTGAAGCTCATAAGCACATGCTTAACTTTAATATGAATATATGTTTATCTTTGTTCATTCACAGGGGTGAACTTTTCCTCGTGTTTAAGTGTGCTATAGAAGCAGAGCCCTAATGAGCAGACAGTGCCAGGGAAATGCTGCCAGCAAGAGTCTGGCAGAGCAAATTCTGCCATTCAGCCCGAAGGCAGTGTCCTACCTTCCGACACCGAAGACTCACATTCCCTCCTCTGCCTTAGTCTGAAAGATTTTAATACGAAACAAAGAGCAAAATACATATGTAAAAGCTAGAAATGCACCGACTTAGTCATGAAATAAAACTGCAAATTTTCCAACTGTAGCAATTACAATAACAAAACATTCTTTCTTGTAGTCTGGTAGAAAACCACTCCATAGCTTGGAGTAAACCAGTTTGGAACAGTAATCAGACTCACTGAGCACTATAAAATACATTCACTAGCCAACCTGGTTAAAAATAGTGTTTATTTCTGTATTATATAGACTCAAAGATTAAACACAGAAGCGAAATATTCTGTGCAGAATGCCTTTGTCACTAGCAATAGAGCATGTTCCTTCGAACTATAAGTATTCCACTCCAACAGAGGCATGCCATAGCCTTTATTTTGAAGTTCAGATGTACTTTGGCTAATAAAAAATAATTTGACTTAACTGATTTCAGTGAAACATAGGGAATTGAGGGTTTACATGAGTGGAAAACCTGCTCAACTGCAATATTCAGGTTGTATAATTAAGGTCACATAAAGTCACGGCTAACTCGGCACTCAGCAGCCCTAACACCTCAGAGGGAGTATACAGCCAGTGTATGTTAGGATCTGCTTCTACTGAGATGACCAGTAATCCAAAGGACATAGTGAATTGATATAATGAATGGAAAATAGTACATACCTCCATTACAGTTAAACTGTGATGAGTATATTCCTGTAGTCAGACGTAAGGCTGAATTACTTACATGGTAAATGTGTTCAGACAGCAACATTTATAAAAAAGTTGGTAGTGCCCTATGTACTTTGGCTGAGGTCTCCAGCTGTTACCAACAAGACATTTTAGAAGTCTTCCTTATTAAAGGAAAAAAAGGGAAAAATTAATCTCAGAGTTGAAAAGATGTGTTGATTTCGACTTTGCTGGCAGACTTGTTACATAGATTTGCACAAAGCAAATGAACTGATGGACTTAAAAATATTATCAAGTGAAGTAATCACTGCTTTCTCTTCTGAAAGTCACAGAGACTTTCTCCAAGCAGAGTTACTGAAGACCCACAGTGAATCTGGCCGTCTCACCTTTACAGCAGTTGTGGCTCAGAGCGCAAGTCCTCTGTGGAAAGTACTGGATGTTCACCTAGCAGTATCAAATGCAGTTTATTGGCGCTTTTAAATAACCCCAAGGAATGTTATTCATTAGCCAAACATGCACAAATAGCTAACAAATATTTATGATTTTCAGGCTCTGGAAGTGTCATGATTTCTAGCTTCAGTGTCAGGGCAGAACCGCCAGATATGTCCCAGACATGAGTGACTTCCAGCTTATTACTCAACATTAAGCACTCTTTGTTTTAAAAGCCATTTCAGTCACCCAGTGTCTCATGAATGAAACAATCTGCAGCAAACAGGCTGGTAAATGAAGTCTCTAAGGTGAAAACTTCCCATGTGTACTATAATAGATTAGCGGTAGTGAGGTTCCCGTCATGAGTGATTCATGAGCTACATTCACAAACAAGCACCGGACTCGGTTCTCTTCCCTTTGCATTTTGCCTGGAAGCCACAAAGAGGCTGGAGAATAATTCTGGCGGGTAAAAAGCCCTCTGACCCTACTTATTCCCTAATCACATCGCTCCAGTACTGGCACAGAGGATGCAACAGGAATGCAGAGCGGCACAGCACATCTCCTCTACGCTGCGCTAGTCCGTATGTGGCACATAGTCCCCGGTGATCCCACCAGGGTTGCCCCCACACACAAGTCAAAGCAGCCTGAGAACCAGGCAATTACAGCCTTGCCTGCTTGCTGTGCCAAGTGAACCTCAGAATAAAGAGATTCAGGCCTGCTGTTCAGAAGGAAGTTTTGCAACATTACTCTGTGCCCAGCAGACCTGTGGAGGACACTGAGGTCAACCAGCAGGAGTTTCCTACACAAGGTTTGGCCTTACTCAGTTTTAAGAAAACAAACCTCAATTTTCAAATTCAGCCATCAACGCTCTGAAATCTCAGAGTTTGATTGAGTCCTCATATTTCACCAGCCTGAAATGAAAAAAAGACAAAATAAATTATTCACATATATTGAAAAATGTGAGCTAATTCAGATTCATTTTTTCTTAATCTGCCCCAGTTAATGCACAGACCTGAACAGTAGCATAGTAGTGCGTGTGGAGATCAAGTGAAGTGTAGTGTAGCACAGTGTCTATTTTAAAACAAACTGGCTGCAGTGATTTTTTGGAAGCCAGCCGGCACAGTGGCGGGTCTGGCGGGCTGGCCTGGCGGTGAGGCCGGAGGCTCGGCAGCAGAGCCACCAGGAGGAGCGCGCAGACCGCTCCCGGGGTGCAGGCATGTCCCTCCAGCAAGGCCAGTGGGAACCTGTATGGCTCCAGCAAGGACACATTTTTTCCATGGTAGCTAGCCGCTGCATTTCTCATTTGCAGCGCACAGAGAGGAGCAGAGGAGTACTCACCAGACGCCTCCACCCACTGCCTGTTTTCCCTGGACGCTGCACAGCCGGTGAAAGCGCTGCCCTTCGTGGCTGCCCTCCACTGCCCCCAGGGCTTATTTGGAAGGGATGCCCCATCCATATAATGCTTTAAGAGAGAAGCTGGCACAGACAGCCTGACGGTCTGGCAAAAATAATGCCTTAGAGGCAGCTGCTTGCTGATATAATCCCATATGAAAAGAAAAACTGTTTTGGAGGGGATGACGCTGCCCTCTTAGGTATTCCTGGAACTTAAACCGAGCATGAGTCAGTCAGAGCGAAAGTATGCATCTTGCCATGTTGACTTTTTATTTAAACATATTGACTAAAATAAGTTCATTTGTTCTGTTTCCTTTACCATATACATACCGCAGCAGATACAGATTAACATACCTATTAGACTTACATACCAGTTTAAAACTAATGTGTGCTAAACAAGCAAAGAAACAAAACAGGCAATAGGTCAAAAAAATTTCTGAAACTATCTCCTTATGCAGGATTTCATCCTCCAGTACCTGGAAGGCTGCAAGGCCGAGCATTTGAAAGTCATCAGTTCAGAAATAGCTCCTTCCTGGCCCAGAACTTTCTGTGAGGATTTCTCAGGACAAATTCAGGGCAAGTGAGCGGGACCGGCCCTGGTAAAGCCCAAGTTAGCCATGAGGCACACACCTGGCTGGCACGACGCCATGTCCACCCTGCCATAGCCGACCTGTCGCCTACTGGATGTGAACGGCTTTTTTATTCTGCCACTCGGTTTTCAGACTGGTCCATGTTAGTACAGCCTACCTACCATATTCCCAGCTAACGTCAAACAATGCACATATATTTCATGCTATAGTTTTCAACACCTAAAGCATTAAAAAGTACTTTCTGAAGTATTGCAGTCCTCTTTTTGGCTCTAACATTGAAATGTCAATTGTAACAGTGCTATGATTCAATCCCTGCTAGCTAGTTAACTAGCCTTTTCCCCCTCCTTCAACTGCAGAGTATACATATTGTCCCCTGCTCATAGTGTCCCACTTGAGCAGGAGCGGTTGGACTAGCTATGCTGTTTGTAAAGCAGAGCCGACACTCGTCCCCTGCTCAGTGACAGACACAGATACTAGCTCTTGGCTTGCCATGACCTTCGAGCTCTCCTGGAGAGCTCCGATTCATTCTGGCCAGCGTCACGTCACTCCCAACCTGCAGCCAAATATCACGCGGCACCTCTGAGACAGCCGTGCTTTCCTGTCCGCTATTCATCCTTCGAATAAGCCTGTTCTGAGCACAGGCACAAGCCAGAGCTGCCCTGAGGCTGTCAGATGATCTCCACAGCCCTCGTCGAAGCTGGGATATGAGCGAGCCTGGTCCACTCCTTTCTCATTAACACTGACATATGGGAAAGTATTTTACAATACGAGCTCCTGTGCAAGCTGCCCAATGACCTCTACATCTTGTCCTGGCACAAGCTGTGCAAGTCAGCAGCCTCACTGCATGGATGCAGATCTAGCATCTCATTAAAGTGTTTCTGAATTTCTTTACTATGCTATTTTCTTCCTTTCAAAAACGTTTTCCCCAGCCGTTTATTTGTTCACACTTTCTAACCTAACTTCACTATCTCATCACCTTCTCTTCACAAATTTGAAGCCTGAAGCCGTATTTCTTTGGTTCCGACTCCTTCAGGGCAAGCTGAGTTCTGACAACTGCCTCGAATGTGGGTGGAAGTTCTCCGGGAAAAACCAAGGTGGAGCCGATAGCAAGACTGTCCATGCTGTACACAGGGCGCTTCTCCCTGCGTCAGTGCCATACTGATGCCCTGCCTGAGTCTTGTTAACATTGTGTAGCTACGCGTACTGCTGTCACGCAGATAGGACATACAACTGACTTCCTAACTACCTGTGGCCTTTCCATGGTCTTCTCCTCCTGTCTTATGCCATTGGTTGTATTAGCACTAAAGAAGAGTAAATAACTCTACATCGCACCTGAGGCATGGTCAAAATGCGGCAACATGCAATCATGCCTGTACATTCAGTTGAAGCCAATAATAACGTAATGATCAATGTATTCTGACGTACCATCGAAAACTGAATGTACTTATTTCCTCACACAGTCTGTCTATAGGTAAAGCTTTTCTGGATATTTCAGACACATTATATAAACTAAGTCTACACACAACCTGTCTACATACAAAATAACCTTGAGAGTGAAATTCTAGACTCTGAAGAATTTGCTTTGGTAATAGCAAGATTTATTGTCTTTTCTCATAAGATTTTGTTCTTAGGCTATCAGTCATCATTTCTTTGTCAACAGATTTTGCGTAGCTCAACATGACTGATTGACTTGCAAGTCTGACCGATGAGAATCCGGAGGCCTGACTGTATTTTCCGATAACAACTGCAGGGATTTACTCTCAACTAAGACTGTAAGAAATGTTCTGCAGTACAAGCCCCATCTTTTATGCTCAATGTCAAATATAACAGGCTTCTAATAATAGAGCCACCACAATCTGTCCAGCTATTCCAGCCCTGGATCTGCCACAGGAAGCATCTCATTAGATTATAGCTAATGCAGTAAACAGTGACTTAATGCAGCGAACAGTGACTCTTTCTAGTGACATGGTAAAAACAGAAAGGTTTCACATGTTGGGGAGTTTCCTCATCTACAACGCTCTTCTAGAGGATTTAGCAGGGTGAGTTTCAGTGAAATATTTACCATTCCTTTTACACAAATTACCACAGCATGCACTGAACTCCGGGGTTTTCATAAGGCCCTTTATAAGTCGGAAGGACAGCGATCTACAGGGTATGCTGATGCCAAGTCTCGAATTTCAGACCTCACTTATAATTGTGCGTTCAAAGATTTTTATTTTATGGTGGGAACATAATGGAAGAAATAGGAAAGTAATGGGGAAATATAACTTTCCCCACATTATCCCTTAACTCAAAGAATTTTCTTGAAAATTCCCACATTCCCTTAAATTACTTTCATGTAAGTAGTCTCAGAAGTATCAGTTGCTTTGGGACTAGCTGTTAACAAAATAAAATAAAATAGTTCTAAGCTGTTGCTTGGCTTTGACTACTGCAGGTAATATTCCAGACTAATTCTCTGGTCCAGCTGGCATTACAGTGCACTGTTCTCACCGATGCTCATTTGAACAGTTATCTTAAGCCTACATAGAATTCGTGTGTCACCACAGACTTAGGGGAGGAAAAAAATTGATGCAGAGGTGCCGGGCTTCATGGCTCCCCAAGCTATACGCAAAACCTTCAGCCTCCCATATCCTGCAGCTGCACAGCCAGAGCTCTCAAAGGATCCCAGCCTCATGCTTTCTGCTGTGCAGCCCCACCATCCCAGCCTTATATCCTCTACCACCAGGAAAGCAAGCTGAGGCAGCGAGACAGGTTAAGCCCACAGCCACAGCCCACAGTCAGGAGCAGAGCTGGACAGTGTTAGGAAGTCATGGTTGAAAACCCCGATCAGAAACCCAAAGACAAGCAGCTACAAACCAAACCTGCAGAACAGCAGAGAGTTTTACCTCCACACCACCTGCACATCAGAGACCGGGGCCAGGAGAGGAGTGTGTTCCCTGTGAGCGCTTGGCCAGTGACAGCCGGTCTGAAGGATGCCTTAACCTCAGCTAGGCAGCGGCTCACTACACTCATTGCCCAAGGCCAGGTGCCCCTTAGCCCAAAGTCTCTTTCCTGGGCTGGGCTGGGTTTTGTGGAAGGTGCTATGGCGCACACAGCAGAGCAGCGAGAGCAACAGAGAAATGCTGCTTCCTCCAAAAATACATACGTCCGCTATACTTGCTCACTGCGTTTCTGTACATATTGTAATGTCTGCAGTTAGCTTTTTCCACCTTCCAAATTGCAAAAGTAAAATACGCTATATTCAGAATAGATGTATACAGCTGTGCCTCCATTTCTTCTCTGTAACACTGGGTAAATTGTGCACCCCTGCCTCAAGGAATTTAGTAAGGTAGTGGAGAGGCATTGGAGCATATTCGAAAGACATCAGTTAGAGTTGTGTGCCAGTTTCACACTGAATTTCAATAGGAATGTGGTGCTGGAAAAAAGTGTTAGCATCTAGTTTTATGACCACTGCAATTGCCTCAGTCTCTCTTTGACAGAATTTGTGATTTCTTCCTAAAGAAAGGGGCCTGAGATGCTGCCCTGCCCCACACAGGAAAGATGCCAGCAGATTCAGTAATTCTGCATTTTCTTGCTATGGCTTTAGAAGTATTAACACTTTTTAATTTGTTGTAATAATCTAAGTTTTGTTCATCTTTAGCTCAGAATCTGGATAGACATATTGCTATACTCTGTAAGCTGTTTTTCCTGGTTGATGTATTTCCACCACAAATCTCCTTTTGTCTAAATCTTAATACAGATTCTGCACCAATTTTTACTTGCTCACCTGTTATATCAGCTACATATACCAGGTTCAATGCAGTTCTTGCTGCTCAGTCATTCTCCTCCCATCTGCCAGAGCTTATGTAATATTTAACTCCTCAACTTTTGAGTATTCATCACAACATCACTTGGTGGATTCTTGCTGACAGCTGCTTGTTCTTTCATAGTTTTTACATAAGACGTATAGATGCAGAAATCTGCTGTGTCCCTTCCATCTCCGAGTTTCAAGACAGAGACTTCTCTGCTTTTACAGCAGCTTTTCTTCAAAATTTTCTTTGAAAATCTTTTATCTGAAAATATATTTTTAAAGGTTAAAGGTCATGTATTGTTCTGCAGTCAAGAATTTCTTTCCAGATGTCAGACAATACTGTGCTTTAATTATACAGTCCCCTGAAAGACCTTCCACGCTCTATGAAGTTTTTTTGTTTTATGAAAGTCATTTTATTGGCAGAACATATGACTAACAAAAGGGATATGACTCTATGGTTACTGTATTATGAATTATTACCCTGTTTACAGCTGAGCTTTAAAAACAATTTTCAGACAGCTCTGGTTTTGGTGACTAAAGCTTTAAACCTCCTAGTTATTTTTACTCTCTTCTTAAAGCCAGAGGTGGTGAATTTCTAATTCCTAATGCTATTTTTTGTCAGGCTAGGCATAGGGTTCTGTAGGTCAGATATATAAGGTGAAACTCATAGCTTGGGAGCCCTGAGAAAAGCTCCTATTTCAAGTTCCTTGTTTTGATGCCTGAAGTAAGTAGCTTCAATCAGAGTTGAATAGCTCACTGTAGTAACAGTGGTTCTCTTTGCCCAGGGTAAATTTACCATGCAGCCAAATGCCACCCAATTAATTAATTGGGAGGGGGTGGACAGAGGGGGACCGGAGACGGTGTTTGTGCTATACCCTCCATTGCCTGCATCCGGAGTCCAACTGCGCAGAACCAGCACATGGAGCCTGACAGCCCAACAGGAATTGAGCAGAGATTTGGGGGAGATTAAAGGCAGGGTGATGAACAAGGTGCCAGCACCAAGGTCTTTGGGCTGGGGCACTCAGAGGTGACCGTGCCCCCCCGCTCTGGGCACAACACTCCTCTTTGCCATGAGTGACGAGGAGCTCTCTGCACACTTCCCATCCTGGCTTGCTACTGCTTCTCTAAAACCTCTGCATGGGATGTTGCCTGGGGCCAAACAGAGAAGCAATGTTTGTGTCCCCTTCATCTATCTGCTAGCAGCTGTAGCACCACTGCCATAAAAGCCAGGCTGATGGATCTGATGCCTGACTTCAGCAGAGACTCGCTGCTAGAAAACCCAGGCCTTCTCAATGCTGTAGTCATAGGAGTTTCACACCTAGAGCAGTTATTTAGGACCCGGTTTCACACATGCAGTGGCGGAAGAGGTGTCACAGGGACCTACCTTCTTAAAGTGCAAATCCTATCAGTATAAAAACTTCCTACTAAGTGTTGCTTGGCATATTCATCTTTTGGTCCAGATTTCATTGTCTTCCTACTCTTTTATCCCATCATATACCTACTTCTGATGTATATCAGCCATCAGGAGAATTTTGGCTTAGGGGCCACGTTATACACAAGTAAGTCATCTGTAAGATACCATCTTTGTGTCAGTAACAGTTAAGTATCTACACGTAAAATGTCTCACTAAGTTTCACACTTCAGCAAAATGTGCATATTGAAAAAAATCACAGCAATGCACTGGAACTATCTATGCTTTTTGTGAGTTCTTTAATGCTAACTCATATGAACTGTAAGAAAATGTTAGAAAAGTGTGTCACATATTGTCTAATTCACAAATTGAGATAAAGTGAGAGCAGTTCTGCTCAGCCTGCACGTAGCTTAAAGCTTGCTCCTTCTGTCTTAGCCCTGAATAAGAATTTGTTGCCTGAAACGTTGTCTGTCTTTTTAGCTGGTCCAATGAAAACTCATCTGTGCCTAAGAACCTTGCCTTGCTTGATGTCTTCGGCAATCACTGCAAAAACATTACCGCCAGAGCTCCATACAGCCGTGACTATTCAACTGGCAGGCAGGTCTCAAGAGTTCTTTATTCCTGTCAGACACAAACCATTATAGAGCAGCATTCTCCAAGAGACAGATCTGTTTGTGGGACATATAAATACTGTTTTTCCTTCCATTGATGTCAACAGAAGCAAGGATAGAGGTATGATGTTATGAGATGCTAAGATCTTAAAATATGTTCTGAATGATTTCTATTTTAAAAGCTGTTTTGCTTTGGAGGATGAAAGGTCTGTTCACTTAATATGAGGAACAAGGCCTGTCTCAGAGATGTGGAAGAACATCTATTTATCCAAAAGCTTAGCTATTTCAGGATATAATCTGTAAATTATTTTAAGAGTTTGTTTAAACTGTTGTTAACTATACCTGGCAGATTTCTGGCGAATGCATTATTGTTTCTTTAGCCTTCTTCATTCCTGCAAGGAATTTCTTGGGGGGACAGGACTTGTCACTTCTCCTGTTGACACTGTTCTACTTTGTATAAGTAATTACACATTCACGGGGATTGGGACTAACACCTCCACCCTCCCCAGGAGGGTTACCGAACCACCGAACTAGAGCATTGTTTTTTCTCTCACCAACTGGCTCTATGAATATTTAAGTATATTTTACAAAGTGGGACTGTTCCAGTCAAAGGGGACTGTGGTCAGGTCACTGCTGTGAGGCAGAAACCTAACCTGAATTTGGAGACGAGAAGAGTGGAGAGGAGAGGAGAGGAGAGGAGAGGAGAGGAGAGGAGAGGAGAGGAGAGGAGAGGAGAGGAGAGGAGAGGAGAGGAGAGGAGAGGAGAGGAGAGGAGAGGAGAGGAGAGGAGAGGAGAGGAGAGGAGAGGAGAGGAGAGGAGAGGAGAGGAGAGGAGAGGAGAGGAGAGGAGAGGAGAGGAGAGGAGAGGAGAGGAGAGGAGAGGAGAGGAGAGGAGAGGAGAGGAGAGGAGAGGAGAGGAGAGTTCCTCTCAAACACAGGTAGGAATTAGACAGATTTTGTGAGGCATGCACTGACTTCTTTGGGAAGACTAATACGAACTTCTCTTTCTCTGTTGGATTTACACATCAATTTGTATCACTATTTTGACAAGCACTTACATAAAAATACATTTTTAGCATTAAATGGAATAGTTTGTACCAAATGAAACTGAGTTTGGGGACTTAATTTTATTTAGAAATATGAAAAAATCATATTCTGCTCCTGGGTACTGAGATTTTCTTTCCTGCCCAAGTATTCAGTCAATTATTGCGCAAACTAACTTAGAAAGTCTTTCCAAATAATATCTTGTTTACCAGTATGGGCTCCACAAATTCTATGCCTTCTATCTTAGTCTAATCAGAGTTCAGGTAGGTAATCTTTGCTTTCTGCTTTAGAAACTGTGAATTGTACCTGTTGTCATAGAGTGAAGGGCTTCTGTGAAAGGGTAACTTGGGAATTCACAGCCTGGAAAAAACTTAATTTCCATCAACTGGAAAACATTCAATTCATCTACTGAAGAAACATGCAAAAGCAAGGTTACTCTGATGCCCTCTTGCTGTTTTAGGTAGTGATCATAATACCTACTTCCATCTATTCCCATGGATACTGAGGGGTTTATAGGAATTATTTTTAACAGTAACTCTTTCTTGCAACGATTCAGTAAGCTGTTAGATAACTGATAGCCAACCTAACATTGGACACATAGTTAAGGTCTGTTCGGTTTGACAGTTCTATACTTCTCTTTTCTGGACTTAAAAGCTGGATATGAAAAGTCAAAAAAAGGGACTGTTTTATCCCAGAATCAAGTGTTTGAGTTTGTTCATTGTTTTTGTTTGTTTGTTTGTTTACAAAATTTAACAATTTGTTTTTAACAAACAATACAGGTTTTCTGTTTTCAGTTGTGCTTTGTACACCCGTGCTTCTAGTAACTATTGAGCTTGCATTCACATTTTGATGGTGTTTAGACTGACTTCATCCCTTCTAGGGATATGTGTGACTTTAATATGGCCCATGGCTTAACAAATAGATGAATGTTGTGAGGGTAATTCTAACACCAAACTAAACCAAAACAGACAAATTGGGGTTAGGAGTGGAATGGACTGCTAAACTATCCAAATTTGAATGGCAGATTTAACCCCTGATTCTCATATTAATGCAAAGTATCTGAAGAATTCTGAAATGGAGTCAAATTGTCAAAATAAACTTTGAACACAACGAGGATGCAGTGTGACCAAAAGTCCTGTTCAAAAAACTTTGTGTTTGGATCAGACCTCTGATCATTTTTTTAAAGCTGTAACCTTTTGGGTATAAGTCTCACGGTAGAGCGTGGCTGGGAATGTATGCTGGAGTCTTCTTATACATTACAGAAAACGTAAAAGCGATACTGCAGCTATAAATTCATAAATTAACAATCCAGGGCAGGTCAGAGACATAGGGCTTCAGAAGATACACTGAGCTTAGAATCCACTTAGTTTAATTAGATGTATTTGAATTTCGCTTACATTTAGAGCAGATAGTTGAATAATGGTACTTAAGAAGAGACTCCAGGGTTAACAATACCAGAAATTTATTAAGGAATCCATAGAAGCACACTTTCACCTGGGTAAAAGGTGCAACCATGAGAGAGTGGTAACCAAGAGACAGGCCAGCGAACATTTTAGGTGTATTTAGGGTGGTGTCAAGGCAGAGAAAAGTGTCAGCAGAGTTTAAGAGCCTAAGAACCAAGAGCTTTGAAAATCTAGCCAGAAAGCTGAATACAGAGGTGTTGTGCTGGATAGACAGTATAATAATTGTGATCTATCGGTTGCACTTATAACTCAGGCTCCATGTAAAACTGTTCCTCTCATTCCCTTTCAAGAATCCATATACCTAGCACCACATATCTGCATCTGTACCTATTTACAGCAAAGAATTCCTCACTATTTGACATTGTGCAGAATAATTACTATCAGTGCACAGCAGTACATCTGGAAACACGAGGGAATGCTGGCTCAGCATACCTCAGGCAAAGTACTGCACCTCTTAAAGAATGATAGCATACATAAAACAGGAGCTCAAGAGCCTGATTAGTCTTTCATACACACTGAAAGCCAGGCATAATTTTTTTGAAGTGGAAGGAGTTACAGCGGTACAGCTCTCCAACTGTAGAAGAGGTAACAATAGAAATTTAAATAAATACTTACCAGTCCTTGCAAATTCTCTGATTCCTTATTCAAAGATGCTACACAACTGCCAGGAAATGTTATGTGGTAGAGGCAGGCATTCTTGGTTCCTTTCCTGCAAGGATTAAAAAGAAGCTTGACTGTAACCTCAAGAATTAGCCCAAAGACCAGGCTTAGAATCTGGAATGACTTTTCTCCTCTCAAAGTACCCTTTCAATAAGTGAGTTGAAGCATTTGAACATAAAGACTCTTTCAAAACAGTTGCCTGTGCTCAACTGTCCACCTCCAAACTGAAGTTAAGTACAGTTTAGGAGCACTGAAATTAAATGACAATATTACTGACTCGGTCTGGCCTTTATTTTGTTTGGTGGATATGGGAAATTTCCTCAGAGACTGTTAAAATCAAAATAGTCTGAGGCTCTTGAAAAGTTTAACACAAGTAACTCCTGGAATACAAAAAGGATAAATTGCTGCTTCATTCTGGCCCTGCACTTTTGATTCCTAAAGTACTAAAGGACTGTTGCTGAGTTAGAACTGCATAGAAGTTTCATGCAATTGTTTCCATATAACACTAAAACCACTGAAACTTTTTTATACCAAGTATATATCTAATTTCAGCCTATACTGCTGTTTCTCTAACGCTTTTCCAGTGTTTAGATTACTTTTGTGATACATTTTGTAAACAAAACTGCTACTTTCTGGAGGTCTCTGGACTTGGCTCCTCAAATTTCCATATAGGTTCCATTCATTTTTTATAACTTTTGGCTTTAATACTTTAGCATTTTAATGACCTATAGTATTTTGCCCATAGCAAGAAGCACTTATCTAGTGTTGAGACGTGTTGCTCTGCAATACCATGCTGAGACTGATACTGACAATGACATTTCTTTACATATTAAGTAATGATGATCCTGTGAAAATCATTACCCAGCAACATAATAGATCCCAGATGTGTTTAAAAAACATAGTATTAGGCTAAACTCCAAATTCTGGCCCGGAACGCATGTGTGCATCTCCCAGGGCAGTAATTCAGCATTTAGAAACAGTAAACGTACCATTGTAACGCACATGGCAGATAGCTGAGTTCCAGCCACCAGTGAAATAATCTGGCCCCAATTTTGCATTCCATGACCCCTGTACTCTGATGGGAAGGAGGCCATAGGGACTGACTGTAATTCCCCTACTCAGAACTGCCGGGCCCTGGTACAATTTATTCTTGCACAGGAACAGTCCTAATTTACATCAGTGGTGCAACACCCTTCTTCTTGCCAAGGACTCTACGCTCCAAAGACTGAGTGAGGACAATGGAGGGCATAGCATAAACAAGCAGAGGAATCCAGTAAGTCTTTTTGTATCATCAATATGACGTTGTACCTGGTAGAGAATGGCTGTATCAAGATGTTCCCTCCCAAATACTTCCGCTCTCTCGACTTGATCTAGTCTGCCTGTCGAAGAAAGGGTATTTTCCCTGTTCTGGATTTTCACCTTTGAGGAAGGAAGTCCTTCAGATGTAGACTTCTCCGTTTTATAATTCAGGTGTAGCTGTTGAGCTGCTCAGTTAGTTAGGGCCTCCTATTCAAGTCAAGAAAACAAGTGCAGGAATGATTACGTCTGATGGTAATTTCCTTGTATTCTCCCATCTCTTGTTGCACAGGCTATCATATCATTTGCACATTTTGTAAAGAGTTCATTCCTCATTGTCCCCTTCCCATACAGCTTATGGTATTTTGGAAGCAGATAGTGAATTTTCTTATCAGTAAAAGTAGGAAAACAGTATTTTGGTTGGCTGAACTAAAATTGTTCACAACACTTTTCTTCCTAAGAACATTTGCAGTAAATAAATTAGATCAAACTGTTCTCCTTTTTATATATATTTTATATATATAAATAAGAGTAGTAGAGGGAAATTCAGGAAAAGCAATGAGAGTACCGGCATGAAAGTTTCTCACGGGGCTTAGTTCTGATTTCCAATCTGTGTTGCCAGTAACAGTAAACTAATTATAATATGTGAAACTGCACCATGAGACTCGGGTTCCAGATATCACCTGTGCAATAGCAGTATGACAGCATAACATATTTGATGCTCTTAAAAAATATTTCTAATTTTCAACTACAGCATTCAGAAGCTAGGAAGAAAAAAAAAAGAAACTGAAGCTGGGTGCCTTAATACAAACCTGCTTATTTATAGAGGATGTAAAACTTTCTCTTCCTTGAACACAAGAGAATTAAAGCACACACACAAAAAAATAGGCAGCTTCTTTGCTCATGGTTCCAGTTTTCTTTTTGACAGTGTTCTTCCCAAAAGCATACTCTAAACCTGAAAGAGACTTCTCTAGAGCACCCTTGATGCCTTTTCCAACTTTTCTTTCCCTGCTTCTGCACGTACAGTAGCTGACAAAGTCTCTCACTGCACAGTCATAACTTCTGAGTGGATTCACACGTGCCTTTACCTTGTGCCTCCGGTGTCACCTGCAGCCAACTTGAAGGGAAGATGGCTGTGATCATCACCAGTTTGTTAGCACCACCCAGTGTGTCATGTAACACAGCAATGATTCCACGCTCTCACTTTCTTCATTCAGGTCAGAGCTAGCTTAAAAGTCTCTGGTGGTGGCGGTGCTTTTGGAGGAGAGAGGATGCTATTGTGCTGTAGATTGTTCAAAGTATCAGCTCTTTTCATTTCTCAATCTATAAACCAGACTCTGCTCTAAGTCTCCAGAAATTTATTCACATACAGACATGAGCTAGTCTTGTCTTTATATGAGGACAATGGATGCAAGGATGATTTTTTTTTATATATCCCTCATAAAAGTAATTCTATTTTGTATCCAGAAACAGAAAGTCTATTTTTCCCATTTTAGTGACATAATTTTCTAACTCCTCTCGTATTTCCATCCCCAAGCACAAGCATAATTAATGGTCTCAGGTTTCTTTCCCGCATCCGCCAAAGCAAAGGGAACCTGCTTTGGAATTTTCTTTCACAATCTTATCTACTTGAGTACTTGCTGATTTAGATTACATCGAGCCTGGGATAATGACTGACTGGGTAGCTGATCTGTCTTTGCTTTTACAGCTTTCTAGATAAGAATAGCGTTTACTGACACTTGATGATGCCCTGCCGGGTGCCGGGGCTTGGAAGCTGTCCTGCAGGCGCTGAAGAGCTTTGCTCCTCTCTGTCTGCTGCTGCAAGATTCGGCCGTGGGACTGCCTGAGTCACAGGTACCTGCAGGCAATTCAGGGGTTCTGCCTTTTTAATTTTACGGCCTTCTATTCCACGGTTTATGTTCCTGTTCCTTTTATGTACTGAATATTTTCCTTGGACCGATGTGTTTAAAATGCGCTGTTAGGGAGATAGCTCTTGCTTAAAAATACTCTTTTAGAATCCATTTGTCTGATCAGCACTTTAGCAATTTCTCCACCTGCTGTGTGATACGGACATTGTAAGTGCATGCTCTTGGTTAATGGACCCTGGGATGCTTCATTGGAAATGTTGAAACAATCCTTTAGGAGGCTTGTACTGTGATGGAGTATCTGTTCACAACATTATGAATGTTTCAAGCATCCTGCTTGATAGCAGACACTCTGGTTAATAATTACTAGATCTCTTTGGTTACAGGAATATTTGCAATTTAGCAGTAGTTGCCCAATTTATCATTTTTATATTATGATGAAAAACAATTCAACTAATGATAAATCAGCACCATTCTCCTTAATATTTTCTTATGCTGGCAAATAAGCAATTGACTTTGAACAATAGGGGGTAAAACATTTGACAAAAAAGAATAATTGGATACCAGCTTGTATTCCCATAAAGAGAAGAGGCAAGTAGAAACGGATGTCAGAATTGCCCAAACTGACAAATGGAAGGACCAGAAGGTAATTTAGAAAAGCCATACTGAAAAACTGTACCGCTTTCATGATTAATGCATCACATCTGGTCTCTCTGCTAAATGATAAAATGAACTATGAAGTTTTGCAACTGTATTAAATATGTTATTACTTGAGGTAAGGCCAGCAAAGAGACAAAAAAAAAAAAGTTGAATAAGGAATGTAAGCTCAGTTCCTAAATTCCTAAGGTGTGGGAACACTGTCAATACTGCATTTGCACTTGGTATCTCAGTATCAAAAGAAAACAAGGGAGGGGGAGGTCTATGACTCATCACAGCCATTTTTTATATAAAGCCAGAAACCACATTGTCATTTGATAAATGAACCGAGTGAAGCTTGACATACAAAAAGATAGAAGAGTGGGAACTCCAGCCTGGGGAAGGGTGGAGGCTCTGCAAGTTTTCCAGTGACAACTCTTGTGTGGTTTTTTATTTCTATAAAGTAGCGGATTCAATTAAAGGCGTAACATGGACAAATCGTTGGCTGACAGACCAAAGTAAATTTGGGAATCCTAGGAACTGGGTGGGTACATCAGCTTGTAAAAGTCATTTTAGGTGCTAGGATTATCAAGAAAATAGGCATACGTCCTCTCTATTGCGTGTTGTCCAGTGCTATTCTGAAAAGAGACAACTTGCAATTCCAGGAAATACCGAAGTTCTTTTGGAACTGAAACTATCAAGGTTTTGGCACTTAAGAGCGCATTGAGGGAGTTGGGGTTGTTCAGCCTGGAGAAGAGAAGGCTTCAGGGAGACCTTCTTGCAGCCTATCAGTACTTCAAGGGGGCTTATAAAAAAGCTGGGGACAGACTTTTTAGCAGGGTCTGTAGTGACAGGGCAAGGGGGAATGGCTTTAAACTAAAGGGGGGTAGATATAGACTAGATGTAAGGAAGAAATTTTTTACGCTGAGGGTGGTGAAGCACTGGCACAGGTTGCCCAGAGAGGTGGTGGATGCCCCATCCCTGGAAACCTTCAAGGTCAGGTTGGACTGGGCTCTGAGCAACCTGATCTAGCTGAAGATGTCCCTGCTCATTGCAGGGGGGTGGGACTAGATGACCTTTAGAGGTCCCTTCCAACCCAAACTATTCTATGATTCAAATGAAATAAAGAGCTGTTGTTGATAGCATTTACATAAATTTAAATTCAAATAATTTCACATTGTCAGCCGAACAGGACTTGTGCACAAACACTAAAAGAGCACAAAGAGGTCTTACATCTTTTTGTCATGGTACAAGGGATTTTGTACAGATGACTCTCCACAGAGGAAAAGAAGATTTGGTGAGAAGCCTGAAAGCTGGAGCATGAAGATTAAGAAACTAAGCCTTTAGGGAGGACGTTCATTTTCAGTCAGATCAGCAGGCCATTCTGGCTGCTGCACAGCAACATTATTACTAAATTTGTCACAGGGAAGATGGCAGAGATGCATGGAGGGACACGTGGAAGAGCCAGACCACCTCCATTCGATTTGCACCATCATTTACACAGTCTTTTCAAAGAACATCTCAGTGACAGGCTGTCTCACGAGGTTACATTTCAGGTAGAGGTTTCCCCTTTCCACTTCAGCAGTTGTCTCATTTTCAGGCAGACAAGGCCACACTTGCTAGACATTCATTAGGAAATTTGTCTTTTGTTAGCTTTGTGTACAAAATATCTTTCTTCAATGGCTGATAGGGAGAAGCACGCACCCCTGGAGCACCAGCATCACTAGCTTAGTCCAGGAGAGCTAGTAGCAGCCGATGGGAGAAGAGGGGTCACTCAGGCTGGGCATTTCTGCTAGACCACTAGAGGAGGTAATGTCATCCTAGGACAGTGGGCATTTTTTATAATTACTATGTCACTAGCTCTGTAGTTTAAATGTTAAATAGTTTATCACTAAAGGTTCATCATTCCAAGCCTGTAGATGCCATGCCTCAGGGACACACGTAACAGAAAACATTTTTTGTTCTACCTTCAAACAGAAACTACGTTAGAAAAGAAAGGAAAGTTACTTGTGTTGCAGTCAACTGTCAAAAATTAGACACTTTTTGTGCACGTTAATAGACTCTTTGCTTATGCAACTCCATACTATTTTTGTCACATAACCTATGCATCATTTATGCAAAGAATACATACACAAGGCAGCATAATTAAGATTGCATGAGAGACTGTAAATCTGCCATCTTTTGGTTTTGAGCTTAAAACATTTATAGCTTAATTTATATCCATTTCCTACATACAGTTCTTAACTGTGCACTTCACCGTTTTATCCCACAAAGACGGGGACTCTAACAGATGCTGATCGAGCAGCTTCCTGACTTCAAAAATGAAGTATCATCAGTTTATGAAGGGGTTTATTTGATTTGGTTCCCTGCAACAATAGGGGACTGGGCTTGGTGAAGAAGAAAGGTCACTCCCATTTCTGTGTTCCTAACAGATATTAATTTAGCTTAAGATTAATGTCAATGCTAGCACTTTTATTTATGGGCAACTACTTACCGGCCTTTTACTTTTGTGTTCCTTCTGCAGCCATCGATGGAAACCAGCCAGACATCTCTGGTTTAGTTCATGGGTGAATTCTCTCTAGCAACATCATTTACATTCGGTAAATATAGTTTAATTTAGATTGAGTGCCTTGTTTGTAGTCTGTAATTTAGAGTGTGTTCCCGGATAGCCAATGCCAGGGAGTGATGCTGCTGTTACTCCCGATATGGCAAGGGTGCAGGAGCCTGGCTGCACGTGCTATGTACGGGTGTGGGGGGCTTTCCCAGCAGCCTGTTCTCTGCTTCAATTTGCTCATCAGGCCTGAATCGTCCCTTCGCTGCACAGACCTGTAGATATTCTTGGGTGGTAATGCAGAACCTGTTATCACATTAAATGTTCAGAAGTTTAAAACTACCTTTGGAAGAGGTTAAAAGTCTGCAGCAACCACACGTAAAAGAGTCCTTGAACATGTAATCCCTGGGAACTAACAGCCCTTGGCGGTGGTTTTGCACAGAGGCCAGCTCTTCAGTGGATATAAAGCCTGAAATACTTTCTTGTTTTTAAATAGTGAGTCTTCTCTAGACTTCAAAAATATTGACAATCAGCGAGGAGCAGCAGGGAATGCATGTGTCTGTGGTGTGAGGATTACACAGCTCTCTGTCGTATACATTGTCTTCCATATCTAGCAATTTTTATTAACATTACACCACCTTCATGACTAAAACCAGTATACCTAGTGGTAGTGGTTAAACTTTTGGCTGCTAACCAGCATCCTGTTGGTCATGGAGTAAGTAAATATCTCCTTTTTAGCTTTCTTATTTCCCATCTCTGTGACTTCAAATCAGTTCAAAACACAGCTGCAAATATTATCTCTGCTCCGACCACATTACGATCTTCTCTTTTTCCACAGCCCCCTTTTTGTGGACTGGGCTCCCTGCCCCGATCCTTCACCAAGCCTTGCCTAGGTGTGTCCTGCTCCCTCCTCCAGCCCCGCTGGGGGATGTGGGGCTGCCCCTCCTCAGGGCTGCAGGCCAGGCACTCCCACCTGGCTGCCGACACACGTGCACTCATACAAAACCTGGGCCTCTGCAAAACCTGTGCACACCTCAGCCTCTGCTCTTTGTTGTCTTCTATTGCCTCTATGCACACAGGAACGCTGTTGGCGCCTCTTTCTTACCAGCCGTCTTGCAGGCTGCCTCCAAAGATCTGGGACATGCCAATAGCAGCTGCACCCCTCCCGCACAAACCCTCTTGGAAATTTAGCAAGCAGGGATCCAGGTTATTCTACTGCTTTCTTCATCCAGCACTGTGGAAATGAGGGTACAGGTATTACACCTGCTAAATTGCAGCATCCACTTTCTGTTTAACCCTCAGAGCATCCTCTCTAATCCACAGCACTTCTTTAAAGCCTTAGGAGTGGGACCGCCCTTCTTTGTATTTTGCAAGAATAGGAATGTTAAGTGCTTAATAAATAAGCTAAAAATAAGATAATAGGTTTACATTCTGCCTTGCATGCAACAGAATTTCTGTTTAGTTTCTCCAGTCTTCGCTTCAGTTGGCTGTGCCTGAACACTTTACTACAGACTTACCTTCTTCTCCTGCAAGAGGTGTATACGGGAAGAAGCACTTAAAGCAAGAAGAGGGGCAGGCTCTTCTTAAAACGATCCTTAAAAGATAAATTAACGTTTATTGACGTGATAATCTGTATGTCATCATCCAACAGCACTAACAATGTGGTTTCTGTAAACGTTTGGGTTTTTTTTTAAATGCCAAGTTTTCTTGTGTTCAATAAGAATACTGGCTTAATTTTTCATTTCTTTTCTCAGTCAAACAACTTTGGCCCAAATCCTACGAACACACAAGAACTGAGATCATTTCTGTGAGCTCTGCCACAGTCCTTTAAAAAGTATCTTTCACAGCCTGAGTGAAAAGGCTACTAAAATGGGTCAAGATCACCAACTGGTAAACAAAACGAAGCATTTTAAGTTTACTTTAGAATTTAAATAAAGAAGAAACTTTAAAGCAGCATGACTATTTTTCAAGCGTTGGCGAAGCTGTACACGACTGCACAAATGGTGACACTGAGTTCATTCACGATCAGGACAAACACCCCCGCTGTGCCACCTGAGGACAGGGAGCAGGGCGTTGCAGGAGGCCGCGGGGTCGGGGGCGATCCCGCTGGCGGGGGGTCGCTGCGGCCCCGTCGCCGCGCGCTCCTTC
>NW_008824932.1:6591156-6601528 GCF_000699105.1 Pygoscelis adeliae | reverse complement strand
CCCCCGCGGGCCCCGGGCGGGACCGCGGGCGCCCGGCGGGGGGGGGGGGGGGTGTCTCGGGGCCCCTCGGGTGTCGGCGGGGGCAGCGCGGCCGCGGGGCGGCCGGAGCAGGGAGCGGGCACTTGGCCTTCTTAGCCCTGAGCGTCCTCACACCGGCAAGGTCGGGAGGCAGGACTCGCGCGCAGGGCGGACGGTGTTCCTGCGGCACGGAAAACTTCCAAAGCGGCTTACTTGATTAAAGTACCTGAATTCAAAGCATTTCAGGGTGGAATAGAAAGGAATTAGAGGCTATTTTTATTACTGTGCTATTTTAACTACTCTTACATACTATAAAAAGTCATAACTAATGACTTTTTAATAATTATTTTTCCATTATAATGGCCACTTGGAATGATGTATCACACCACCACACCTTCCATCTCATGAATTAAAAAAGGAGGGGAGGATAAGAGTCTCTGTAAACCCAGAATTAAGGTCCGAGTAGTTAATTTTCTCTACACCTACGTTTGCGTGTTAAATTGCATGTTCTATGTCAAGAGAGAAATTATGTAAGTAATGAAACATACATTTAAAGTTAGCAATGTTTTTAAGTATTTAAGCTGTGTTTTTAAGTATAAGACAGTCCGTGACTCTTTACTATTATACAAAGAATAAATGAAATATATTTAAAAATTAAGCACTATTTTTCCTATTATTCTCAGGCCTACATTTACATGTGGAGGAGTTGTATCTGGAGAGTCGGGGTTTATTGGGAGTGAAGGATTTCCTGGAGTCTACCCTCCAAACAGCAAATGTACTTGGAAAATCACAGTAAGAATTTTTAATATCACAAAATCAGTGCTGAAGACAATGAAGAGCTATTTGTTGTTAATGCAGTGTTTTATATGGGATAACATACGTGCAATAATGAACTCAGTAACTCAGAGCAGCTCAACTATCTGGAGCTTTTTAGGGTTGCTGTAATGTGATAGTCGTGGCTGCACTAGAACTGGCCTTGCCTAATGTCAGAAGCAAATTTTCATTGACTTCCATAGATACACCTCTGATTGTTTTAAATTAACCCACTTGAAAGCAAACGTCTACCCTTCCAGTCACTGCAGAAAGCAATAGCTAGTTAGATCAAATGGATTGAAGTAAAGCTTTGAGGTGCAGATAACGAAACGCAAAATTCGTTGGCAAGACGACGTAGAAAAAGTTTCAAACGAAAACAAAAAATTCAGGCAGGTTTGCTTGTGGTGTGCTAATAACAGTGTTCTGCCAGCCAGGACATCTGGAGTATGTCATACAGCAAGCTGACGAAGCAATAGGAAAGTGTTGTTACATTTATAAGTGACCGTGCGAAAGCATGTGGTATGACTGATATTTTGATGCTGAAATGAGACTGTAGGGCAGAGGCATCGTATTCGTGGACAGCAAATGCCACTAAATGACTAGGACTAAACACTCCAGTGCTGGATGTGTCCTTATCCACAAACTCAGAGAAAGGGATTTGAATGAATGATTATTCAGATTTCCTCACATCTGCACGAATTAAGCCCTCCAAAGTCGCCCACCAAATTTCCTCTCCATTTTTTAGGCACAATTCACTAAGAACTCCTGTGATGTTCAGGCCTAGGATATGGGCTTTGCAGAAAAAAAAAGTATAAGAAAGCATAAAAAAATAAAGTAGTCTGTGTGTTGATGGGATCACTAAAGACAACTTCAGTTCAGAGACTGCGTTCCAGGCTAGGTGTTGGCAGTAGAATAGGATGTCACAGGATAATTGTCTCCTGCTACTGTAGAGATGCTGACGCAAAGCAGGAGACATTGATCTGTTTACAGTGTTTGGTTAAAATGACTCCCGTTCCAAACAAATGATGTAATTTTAATCATTTTGTCTGAAGGATACCAGTGAAGCCGCAACAGTTGCTTTCTGCACCTTTATGTTGCTTTATTATTAGGGCCAAGTTAGAGGTTACCTTTAATCTGTGACTGACTTTATCCAGAAGACTATGATGTGAAATACAGTGTATGCTCATGAATAAACTTGCTTCCTGCTGTCAAGGGGCTGAGAGTACAGCCATTAGCGTGGCCCACCTTACAATCTGAAGAGCAGATGCAAATGGCATTTGGAATCATACACACATGGCTTAAATAAAAGGGAAAAAACCTCCAAAGTTAGTTTACCAATATAACTCAGTATGAGATCTTCAAAAGTTCAAAATTGAATCCAGAGGGAAATAATAATTTTTATTCTAACAGCATAAAGTTTTTACCATTAAAAAATTCAGATTACAAATGCAGGCAGCACTGAAGAAGCATTTACTGAAGCATCCTATGGATCTGCCCTTCATCATATATCGGGGCTAGAGGGAGAAGAGAACAACTGATTGTATTTAAAAAGTCCCACCATACAGAGTGGTTTCATTGCAGACTTAATGTGGCCTTTGCCAACAAGATGCGAGCATCCAGGTTAGCCTGGACATTGTGAGAGGCGTTACCACAACGCTGTAGCAGAGATGTGTCTGCACTCGGGCTTTACTGACCATGGGAGGAGCTCGGTGGCTTCTGGCATTTCATGATCGTCCTGACTCCCACTTTTCTGCTGTGCTGCCGTCTACGCCCGCTCCTCGTCTGCTGCATACCTATTCTCTGTAGCTCGCGAAAGCCAGAGAAGGGCTGCACGACTGTAGTAGTCCCGGCTTTCTTGTGCCCCTACCTCATTTAACCCCTATTAGACAATATTGTTCACTAAGCCAAGCTGATTTTGTTTTCCCCATCAACTGTGTAGAACGGCCCTGTCTTTTGGATACGCAGGAAGGATGTAGGGAAGGCGAGGACTATAAAACTTGCAAGACTGAGCCTGCACCCTCTTTAAGAAGAGGATGATTTACCAAACTGAGGGAAAGTGTTACACTCAAGGGTCTGGTTAGCCTGAATTTAAACAGCCGAATCCTTTCACCAGATACTGCTGGGGCTCAGAATAGCTTGCAATAGCACCCAAGTAAGAAAGCCAGTTACACTGCCATGAAGAAGTACGCTGTGGTTACTGTTAGGCTTCCTCATTTAGCATCTGATCTTAGAAGGTAACTAAGACTTTTTGCCTGTCCGTTTTAGCCAAGGGCTGTGAACACCTTCCTGAAAACACTCTGTCTAATGCAGGATCTGACAAGTCTGCAAGACTGGAAGAGCCATTGATTCACTTTGCGTCTGGGTCACGAGAAGCACGAAGCTGTTGTTTTCTCAACTACAGGATCTCATCATCTATAGAAGAAATCCACAGAGAGGCAGAGTGACAGCTAATTAAATCTTTAGAAGAAAATAGGTTTAGAAAACGTTATGGATAATACAGACAAAGCAATGTAGCATTCAGGTATCAGCTGAAATCTTTCCAACTGGTTTGCTAAAGCTAGAAGAGTCTCTCTAACTCAATTATGGTTCTGTTATTTCAAGAGACTGGGACTTTTTCAGCTGGCTAAAGAAAATAGCTTCTCTATTCTAAGAGCTCTAAGAAGTGTTCAGCACATGCTTGTGGTTATATTACAACCTTGGCAGACTACCCAGCAGCTTTTAGCTGGCTTTGCTGAGAAGTCATTTGTACAGCTATTTCCTTTCCTATAGTAATGTATATAGCTTTATCTAAAATATGTCATATACATTTACTTTTAATACTCTGTAATCCTTCTTGGCCATCACCTCACATAAATGTGTCACAAAGTCCAAGAATCTGGACTGCTGTATTGTGTTTTTCTGGCAGACTGTGTAGTTCCCATAAAACTCTAACAACTTCATGTGCAACAATAATACTGAAGACTGTCAGAGTTATGTAAGGTTATATTTTTATAGGTTCAGGAGCTGTGTTCCAGCAGGTTTGCTGACAATAAGCAAGGTTTGAAAAATTTACTTATCAGGGGAGTTGGGAATCTGCCCTGGGGGAGTGAAATATTTTAAATCATTTTCTCTACGTTTTAAGCATTCATTTTCCCATATCATTGTGAAACTGCCCTTCCAGTAGAGAACAGATCTTCACGCATGGTTGTATTGCCAGAAAAGAAATAGCTGAACAGAATCTAGTGCCTTTGTCAGGGAGAGCAGCTAATACGATTTTTTTTTTAAAATTGTTCCTTTGTGGCTGGAGGGGATGGAGCTAGGGAACAAGCGGCTAGGCAGGAACTGTGGTTCTTCCCAGGATGGAACTCCAAATAACTTTCACATTCATTCTCAGTAGAGAGAAATAATATGTTTGGCTTGCAGGTAGCTGATGTATTTTTCAAGTCTACCTAGGAGTGCTATGGCAAAACGTACAATCGGCATTTGGTATTAAACATATACAAAAATATATTAAACCCATATACATATAGGTTTAAAAATTAGGCAAAATATTTTCTCAGGAAGTTGGCGTTTAAGGGTTTTTCCCCACCAAAAGATTATTTTCAAAGCAAATAATCTAAACCAAGTAATTTTGAAAAGTATGACAGTTTGGGAGTCCTCCCCAGAACTGAGAGAGGCCCAATGATGAAGAGGGCTTTGTGTTCAGTCAGAACAACAACAGAAAAACAGCTTAACTACTTTTAATGTAACTGAACTTTGATTAACATTATATGAAACATCTGCAATGAATGACAACAAAAAATATCTAGAGACCTTATTTTGTGGTGGGTTGTATATATGAAATAATCATGCCCTTCTGAACAGGTTAATAATCTGCACGGATGATTTTAGGGAATTCTGCTCTAGAAAACCTCCCCCTAAAAATTCAGGGAATGCTATTTTCCTTTAGCCTTCAATAGGAGTAAGGCATCCTTCACATGAGTTTAGCGTCATAATTTCTGATCCTAAAGAAGTTCATAGAGTTAAAATAAGAAGGGAAGCACAGGGCGAGTATGGGTCAGTCACCCTCAGTGCGACCAGGAGAGGCAGAAGCTGAAGTGCCTCTGTCACTGAAAGATACCAGCTGGATGGATAAAACAGAAAAATAAGGCACACCCTGCAGGGGAAGCATCACATATTCTTCCTTTGACTCCTCCCTCTTTTTTTCTTAAGAGCTGCAATTCCTTCCAATTCTTCCTCTGAGGTATCCCATCATCTTACTGCATCAGGCTCGGATGTGGCTCAAAGTAAACAATACTGAGTCATGCTGGCCTTTACTTTCTCCCCTGTGTTTCTCATGGAGCAATATTTTAAAGGTCCTAGGATAAACACTGACAGATTTTAGCATGCTAGTTTTCAACATTCAAAAAAGGGAAATGGTAGAAATGAAAGAAAAGTATTGTTTTGCAAAGGCACCTGTATTTAGGGTGGGATTCCTTGGGAGTAGCTGCAAACTGGAGCGGCTGCTGCCAGAATGTGGAACCACCATCCTCTGCACTCTTGAGTGTCACCTGGTCAGACCACAAACTTTTCATTGATTTAACATGCTGGAACAAATTTGTTATTGTTGTGAATAATGACAAATATTATTTTAATAAGCAATGACGTTATTTTATAAAGTAATGGCAGTAAGTAGTGACTGTGATTAAGGGCCCCAGTTCACACATTTCTGTAAATGACTTAATCTCCCCAAGTTCAGCTAAATGTGAGCAAGGATTATTCTGACAACTAAAATCTAGAGTAAGCTCCTTGTTAAACATGCATGACCATGTGGCTGAGTTTTTCCTACACATTTTCTTACAACTTGTCATGAAACAAAACTTAGAAACTCAGTATGTGTATGGGGAAGAGTCTTGACCAAGATCAAGTAGACTGAACTAAGAGAAGCTAGAGAGGTTAAAAACTGTAATGAAATAGAATTGATAACGTAATGTAGTCTAGTATAACGTAGTCAGCGGTGGAGAGAGGAGAAGGAAGCATACAACACTGCACAGAATTACTTATACCATGAAACAGAAAACCCAAGACTTGAGTGAATGGTTGTCTGGCAGTTCAGAGTTTGGCTGCTTTGCCAGCGTCCTCTCCCTCTTGAGCGCGGGTCAGTCCCACGTCCTGGTTCCCCACACCCCACTTGGGGCAGCAAGAGGAAGCGGGAAACCCAGGGGTAGGACTGAGCGCCTTGAGGCTGATGTGAGCAGAGCAACGCTGGTTCCATGTGCTCGTGGAACAAAGCTGTCAGTGAGCACCCGTCAGCATTACTGAGGGATAACCACTTGGCTAAATCTGAATGCATTTCTGCAAGGACAGCAAAAAGACCTTTTCTTACCCCAGAACCAGCCACCTCTCACATTTCAACTTCAAACTCTGGGAGGGAGTCGGTGTCTTCAAAGAAGCAATTCAAGCTGAGAAAGTAAGGAAAAATCTCATAAGCACTGACAAAACTATTTAATACGATAGAGCAACTTCTGCTTAACTTTCAGGAACAGTGGAAGGAAAAGGGGAAACTTCTTAAAGATGGATAAGTTGTATCAAAGCTGCAAGACACCGTAGTGGAAAATGTTGGACAATCTTAACTGTAGGCATAACAGCTCAGTCTGTTTTAAAACATGATAACCTTTAAAGGTCACCTCATTTGGATCCTGTTGTACCAGTTGTACAAACTTATGAATAATGAGTGTTCCACCCCAAAAGAGCATATGTTATTTTACATACATACTTCTGGAAAAAAGGCTGCTTAAATTTAACTGCCTAAATCTGACTTTATCTGACTAACTTTACAGCCAGCATTTTTGAACTGATTTGTCTGGTCACATAGAGTTTGTAGTATAACCATAAATAATGTTCAGATCTTCTGACAGGAATACCAAATTCCTTTTACCTCTTTTTCTGTTAAAATGACCGTGTCTTAATGCTTCTTAGTGATTCAGACCAGAAGACAAGTGAATGCAATAATCAGAGATTTAGTTATGAGAGCAGTGATTCAAGGAGTCATATTGCTTTCACAGAACATCTTACAATATGACCATGTGTCTGTATTGGCCTTATGCTGACTAAACATACTTGTGGGTTATTTTCTGGTACCAGCTATAGGGCTTGCTCACTTCAGTAGTGTGAGTTCTAAACCTAACATCTGGCTTTAAAGTTTTCTAAAACATAGTCATTATGCTTTGGAATTTCTGGGTAAGATTAGATGAGTTTTGTGGTTTCGATGTAGTAGTAGTAGTAGTGATGTACGTCAGCACAGGGGAACTGAATGCATTTTTGAGACAACTTTGAACTTAAAGGAAAATACTCTGAAACCAGCAACAGGAACTGCAGTGGGGCTGGTCAGCCAGTGTGTACGTGGGCCCCGGGCAGTTGGAAACGGCTCCTGCAAAAGTCTATCCTGCTGCAGGATCAGTATCAGCACTGGACATAAAAGCAGCCGCGTGAATGAGTAACCTTAACATATCTACAACACATTTTTCACTACATCTAGAGCTGCCGCCTGTATTAGTATCTTCTGTGGGTTAAGTGGTCGCTTCCATCTATAGCACTTCCATCTATACCTGACAAGGCATTTTTAACTGTTGAAACTCACAACATTGAAACGCTGTTTGACAGTTCCATATAGGAACAGTTTAGTTGTAGTTTATCTCAAACTGGTGGTTTAAAATGAGTCACTGTTAAGGAAGGGAAAAATTAATGAACTCAAATAAAGTGGCTTAAATATGGACTTACTGCAGATATATTGTGTGTGTTATATATTTGAAGCAGAAAATAATAGCAGTGTCTCAGTAAAATAGAACAGCTGCAATTATTTTAATAGGTAACCACTCTACTGGGCTGTGAATTGAATGCAGATAATTACATTTTGCCTGTCTAGGGTCCCTCTATACTTTAAAATACTGTTTCCCTTCTTCCTGTCCTGTTTCATAGCATTGAGTGCTTTGTTAGAATAGTTTTCACTTCTCAGTGTGCTGCTTATTCTCTTAAAAGCTTGCAACGCTATCCCAGGAAATGTTCTCCTCCTTGTAAGCTATTATGCTCTCTTAATTTCATCCTTCTCAGTACTCCTGCCTCTTTCGCAATGTCCACAGATGTAGACATGTAAAAAGATTTGCCCTGTCATGGTTCCTCAGATGTTTCAGAAAACAAAACTCTTTTCTGTATTGAGGACACCCACTAATGGTTCTTTTGAACTCTCTGTTTATAGTTTTACATATTCTTTCCAAATAGAATTCTTTCACTGCAGCCTTCAAGCTAAATGTACCCACTCCGATAACTAAATATTAGGGTTGCACAGCATTAGCCATAAAGTTTCCAATTTTGTTTATACATGTAAGTCATGTGTCAGTAAATTAAAAAACCCTTCAAACTATGAAACTTTGTGACACAAATCAGCAAGATAAGAGAGGCCATTTCGTTTGCTCAAAATTGTAAATTGCTTGTTCCATATTTTTTTTTAAACCATATTAATCTCATCCTCCTCACCTTACTTGGTGACAGGGAGCTGCATGGATGATTGCATACTTTCAGCAGAAAATAAGAGAAACATGCCAAGCTGAACTGGGCAGTGATGGTATATAATCAACTATATGAGCCTGGCTAGATGATACTGTGGATCAGGAAGAAGATAATGGCAACAGAGATGGCCAGAGCTTTCTTCTTATGATTGGTCCAGTATGATTTTAAAAACCACTCTGCCTGGAGTATAGTTGACAAAAAGTGCTTAACTGGCTAGAAGTGAAGAACATGAAAATACTCATGCAAATAGTGGGATCAGATAGATATGTGGTCAGTCACACTTCAAGATACATATCTCCCCTCCCACCCTCCCTCCCTCCCTCCCTCTCTCTCTCGCTGCAGGTCCCAGAAGGAAAAGTGGTGGTTCTTTCTTTTAGGTATTTAGACCTGGAAAGTGACAACTTGTGCCGATATGATTTTGTGGATATATACAACGGCCATGCCAATGGACAACGCATCGGCAGGTTCTGTGGTACTGTGAAACCAGGTGCCCTTGTATCCAACAGCAATAAAATGTTGGTGCAGATGACTTCAGATGCTAATACTGCTGGAAGTGGATTCATTGCGAAGTTTTCTGCAGCAGAACCACATGAAAGAGGTAACTAACAGTTACGTATGTGCTGAAGACAAATATAACTGTACAACTCTATGGAGAGCCACATTAGTGCTTAAAAAGATGTGATGCCAGAGATATTAGGGATTGTGCTGTTCAACTTATTCAGTAATTATCTTCCTTAGCAAATAGCAATGTATAACTGTTTAGCCATCATAGTTAACCAAAGTAGTAAAGAGGAGGGCTAAGTATTGTAAGAGTTGTGGAAGAACTGCATCTAGTAGCAATATGGTAATGGCTAGTCAATAAAATGGCAGATGAAATTCAATATAGGTAATTGTTGCAAATAAGGGAAAAACACCCTAACTTTCTGTACAGTACAGGCTCTGAATTGACTATTACCGCTTAGGAATGAGATCTTAGGTTTAAAATAGATAATTTATGAAAAAGATAGTTGAGCATCAATCCAGTGCTCCATAGGTATCAAAAAAGAAACAGAAACTTAACAATTTTTTGAAAAGGGAATAAAGACCAAACAATAGCAACAAAAAATTATGCCACTATAAATCCATAATGCATCTTGAACACTGTGTGCCATTCTGATGTTCCCATCTCAGAACAGGATATAATAAAACTATCAGAAGCAATCAGAGACAACAAGTATGATAGAGTTAAGGAACATCTTCTACACAAAGACCAGCTGCACAGCATGGACCCTTTCATGCTGGAAAAGAGAAGGTCAAGGGGAGTGTAGGAGAGGGCTGTAAAGTCGTGACGGTACGGAGGCAGTGAATGGGGACCACAGTCGCTCTCTCTTCTAATACAAAAAACAGATGAGCGAGTGGCTGCAAGGGAAGAGAGAGGGCCATTTTTCTCAGTGAGCTGTAAAGTGGTGGAGTCCTGTGCCAGGGGACGTTGTGGATTGTCAATTTCTACACTGGTTTAAAAACAATTAGAAAAACAGGTGAAAGAAAAATTTGTTAGGGATTATTAAACATAAAGGCATTGCCTTGTGCTCGGGAAGGCCACCGAACTGCGAGAGGCCGGGAGGTTACAGGGAGGTGGTATCGCCCTGCTGAGTGACTCTTTTTCAAGGCCTTTGCTATTAGCACGATACCAGACTAGACAGGTTGTTGGGCAGACGCAGTGCAGGTGATGAGTCATTTATTAGTCTTTCCCATTGGATCCCTGTGTTGATAACTTCTCAGAAGATATATTAAATGACTCTGACGTGATAGTTAATTTAATAAAGAAGGTTCATAATCATATTATAAATAAGGATTACATACCCGATGTAGCTTTGTAATTTGGGACTGGGAGGAAGAGATACGGACGGAAAAAAACCCGCTCCATCATGGGCTCTCCACAGGCCGTAGTTCCTTCGGGAATGCCCGTCAGCCCCGGCACAGCTCACCCATGGGCCACGGGGATGCCTGCTTCAGCACCTGCGGCTCCTCCTCCTCC
>NW_008824932.1:6581713-6591131 GCF_000699105.1 Pygoscelis adeliae | reverse complement strand
GCTTCTCACTCTTTTTTTTTACCCCCCTCTTCCTCCACGTCTGGCGTTTTCTGCCCTTTATTAACTACGTTTTCCCGGAGGTGCCACCAGCTGAGCTGACGGGCTCAGCCGCGTCCTGTGGTAGGGCCGTGGCAGAGGCGGCCGGAACCGGCTGGAACCGGCCGTGTCTCCCTCAGAGAGGCCCCTGCAGTAAAACAAGCGCATTACGTGGCTTACCTGCCTCCCTGCCGCACTCTGGTCAGCATGGTGTGCTGTACTTGCAGGGGATCAGTACTGTGGGGGACGACTGGAGAAGCCGTCGGGGTCCTTCCAAACACCCAACTGGCCGGAGCGAGACTACCCAGCGGGAGTCACCTGCTCCTGGCACATCGTCGCCCCGAAGAACCAGGTAAGGCGCTGCCGTCGCCCCGCCGGCGCGGCCCGGCTTCCATGGCCTGCAAGGACTAACACCTCATCAACAGCCTGCTCGCACAACGCGCCGCCTGCGTTGCACTGAAACAATAAAAATGCTGTCTGGCCGAAATCTGAAGTTGAGTACGTGCAAGGAGTGCAGGCACACCCACGCTCCAGCGACACCCGCCTTCCTTTCATGTAGTGCCTGGCTCACTCCAGTAACTCCTGTGCTTTCTCAACATTCTACGTCCTCTTCTGCGCATTGATACATTCCCCTAAATTAAACTTTTTAAGGCATCTCTGACTGGTGAGGCTTTTAAAACATTTTTTTTGAAGATGATTTTGTTAATTAACAAAACATCATGCAAATTAGGTTAGGGCAGGTGATCATCTCAGGACCAAACATGATGATGACCAATGCTAGGTTTAAGTCTAACAACATTTGTAGCATTTTCAGTGTTGCTGCAGTTTGTTATTAAGGTACCCAGGCAGAGCTGATTGAATTTATTAAAAGCAGAAATTATTTTATTCTGCTTACAGTACAGGGGAGTATATTCAGATGTGTCCTGCACAGGGGTTTTCAATGTACGTTTCATAAAGTTGGTTTTATTTCTTAATTTGAAGGCTCCATCTCATAACACGCTTGCTTAATTAGCCAGATGCCATCAGAGCATATGTTACCACTTCATTAAGACCTGAAGACATGTGACGGCAGACCAAGAGGGCTCATTTGCCGCCATTTGCCAACATGGCAAACACAAGTGTGTTCCCTACGCTGTAGGGCTAATGTCAATCCTAGCTTCACATTTTCTGGTTGTTGCTGAGCCATCTGCACTGTACCTTAGCAGGAATTCTACAACGATTGAATGTTTTGGTCGCCCAAGCGTGTTTGGTAGGTTGCTTTTCTTAACCACGTCCAGCTTTTTAAATTCCTCTACATGTAAAGACAACTTTCCTCTTAATCTTCTCCTCATGACCATAATCCTCCAAATAAAAAAAGCTGCCCCAGATAAATATATTCTTCAGATCTTTCATACTTTTCCATTTACCAAGATATTTTCTCCCTTGAGCTGAAGCGGTATGTCAGCTTAGTCTTTCCTGTACTCCTCTTTAATCCACATTCCTTGCTTGCTAGATACAGGTCATTTAACAATCCTATAGATAGGCAGTGATTTTTAAAACCTTATCTGTAAACTGCAGACTACTTTGGTTCTTTCCAAATATCTCTAAGTAAGCCTAAAAACTTTTCCTAAGCTTGTAGAGAAGATTTAAGAAAGGCTATATAAGCATAAAAATAAAGGCATTATATCCTGTGCCTTTTGAAGATCCTGTTCCATAAATGTACAAGTTTCCAAATATGTATTTTTCATGTACTGCAATAGTGGTTGTTTGCATGCAAGCGAGGCAGGATTTTGACAGTGACAAAAGCCATTTTTGAGGAAGTAGTGAATAAGCGTCTCTCTCCGCGTGCAGACGAAAAGCTGTTCACTCTTCCATTTGCCAAAGTTTAGGTGCTGTTGTCTGTACTTCCCCTTCACAAGCATATGAGCAATAAAACAAGGCACTCTTTTGCTTCTAATACGAACCAGTTGTTACTTCATTTATTACAGAAGATGGAGGAGCTTCTCATGATGGCAAGGAGCTTCTATCACAAAATACTTCTTTTAGTGCAAAGCGCACTTATGAACAATAGTAAAGTGGATATTATGGCCTGCTGTTTTGCCCGCACATGGAAAAATTTAGCATTTCTACTCCCCGTTGCATTACTTCTTTCTATACCATCTTTTTTGATCACAAGCGTATTATTCAGATGGGTACTTCCATTTAAAGTGCATTTTTTCATCATGACGACAAGGTTTTTGAAACAAGCCTGTTCCTCATCTCTGAAACCAAGTCCCCCTAGGTTACTCATAGTTTATGGGAAACAAAATGATGCCTTACACATGGGAATAGTGCAAAAGCATATCCAGGCAAAACTAAGACATCAGGTGATAACAGGCTATCATTACTATCAATGTAGAACAAGATCATTTTTACTATGTCAGTAAATCAAATAAAGTGTATGCAATGTACAAATTACTCATTTTTCTTTGTACAATCTTAAAAGATTTAATGTCATCTTTGTTTGAGACAGACCTTTAAAGAGAAATCCTGCATAGATACAATCAGCACAATTCAGTGCTGTCATTCAAGCTTCATTTGTGCTATTTATGGGAAGGTGATTTAAATATTGTTGTGCTTCATGTAAAGAAGCAACCTAAATGCATATATTACCTCTGTTTCAATCGTGCAGTTAATGTTGTGTTTTCTTCCTTGCTACACACAACTGACAGAATCACACTGCAGGACTTCGTTTCAGAGTAGCAAATTCCATTTCTGTTTTCTTGTCCATTGTTTTTCTTTCTTAAGTAGGAAAGTCCATAAATACAAGTCATATTGGAGATAACAGCATCAGTACTGGGAATACCAGAGTTACACTAGTTCTCACTTACGACTTGTAAAGCCCGAACATTTATGGAAATCATGTATGGAAACACAATTCCTTTAACTACTTACTTTCTCTTGGTTTTAGTCTTATTATTTACTAATTTTCTTTCTACCAATGTTTTTGTTTCTGACCTTTTTATTTCTGCATCAAGTAAACCCAGCATTGGCAACCACAGTGGTTCAAACCCTGCTCTTAATGAAGTCAGTGAAATGGCTCTTACCAACTTTGCCCTTGCTTTTTCTTTAGCATATCTTGAATGATGCAATAACACTAAAAGCCCCTTTTCTGTGGTTTAGATTTGTTACAGTTATTTTAAAAGCAACATAACACCTAATGCCTACTATCCTGTTTTCATTCACTCATAAAAATAACTTTATCAGAAATTACTTGCATATATTTGAGAACAAAATGTTTTATAGAATATTAGCGTCATACGTTGAACTATTTGTTGGAGAGAAGCCACGTGGATTAAAATACTTTTCTCCACAATTAAGTGGATTAAGGACTTCTCCTTTATGGAAAGAAAAATCAGTTAGTACTTAATATGAAGAGGTCACTTACTATAAGAAGCACTTATAAATTCTGCATATCAAAACCTTAATGAGTTATTTACACTTTCCCTGCAGCTAATAGAGTTGAAGTTTGAGAAGTTTGATGTGGAGAGAGACAACTACTGCAGATATGACTATGTGGCAGTGTTTAATGGTGGGGAAATCGATGATGCTAAAAGAATCGGGAAGTACTGCGGAGACAGTCCACCAGCGTAAGTAACTTCCTTGAATTATGAACTTCACTACCACTATGTGTCATTTTGCTTACAGTTCTGTACTAGGCTTCTGAAAGATTTTTATTCTTTTTAAAATTAAATATGACATTTTCTACCTCCAATTGAACTTCTAGGAGTTGCTTAGTATCTTGTCTCTCCTTAGGTTTTCCCTTTTCTCTCTCCCTCCATGACTAGCCCTGGCTCCAACCTGTGTTCTGTCCTGTCCTGTCCCTCAAGCCTCATTAGAGCGCTGTCTAATAACGCCAATACTAATGCTAATGCTATTGATATCGGTATAATACCAATACTAATGGTAGCTGAACACTAACATCACTTAACATGTATGTTTTAATTATAGATACTGAAGTACAAGGATCCAGCTGAACACTCTAGCCCCTTGGCTCGTTACTCACTTTATCTGACTCATTTCCCCCTCAGCCACTTCCCTTCTGCTGGTTCCCTGGCTGCTCCTTGCATCGCTGCTTACCACCTCTTCCGTCTGTGCCAAGGCACGTTCTCTCATGGCACAGACTGCTTTCCTGAGCGTGCTGGGTAGCACAGCAGGCTTTCACCAGCTTTGCTATCGACTTGCTGCCCCCAAATCCCCTCCTCCCTCTCCCCCCGCAACCCACAACTCACCTATTCCCCAAAAAACAACCCATCCTCCCAAGCCTCCCACCCCCAACTATATAATCAGCTTTAGCAATAGTGGATCATAATTATTCCCCAAAAAAGTGTAAAGTTTTTTGGGTGAGGCTAGTAATTTTTAGCTCTCCTTTCCCATTGTTCCTCTTCCATCAAGCTTCTTAAAGCTGAGTAGCTTTAGAAGATGAAGAGGATGCATTTTGTTTCAAGAAAATCAAGCTATTAAAAAACAAAACAAAACAAAACATGGAGGTGTGTGACTAGACTTACATCTCAGAAGTGGCAGCTAGTTTTATTCCCAAGGGCAACTCATTGTGGTACAGGGGGAGGAGGTGCATGCCTCAGTCTTTCTAAGCATGGCTTGCTAGGCTGAGATTTACTGTGAGGGTTTTTTGTGTTTTTTCTTTGGCTGGGTTTTTTAAGGTTATGCAGTATACCCTCAGGAGACGAGAGGGGAGGCAGACATTCTGTAGGACTCTTTTTAAAGATTTTTCTTCTCCATGCAGCAGCTATGCAATAGCGTGACAGTGCTAGAAATGGAGTAAGCTTAAGCCTACAGAAATTTATTAATTTAATGAAGGGTAGGGCTGCGCCTGAAAAATATTAACTTCAGTTTCCTTCAGCCACCTTAGGCTTTTGGTCTTGAGTTACACTTTTCTTTTTTCTTTCTTTTTTTTTTTTTTCAGTTTGAAACTTTTTATGTAAAGATACTTCTTTTCAGGCTTACATTCATTTCTTTTCAGGCTCCCTTCTTGTAGTAAGGTTAAAAAAACTGCTCTATAAAAAGATACTGATAAACAGAGAGTCTTATGGGTAAGATTGTTCTTGAAGTGCTACATAATTCAGGCCACTAAAATGACGCAAGAGGCTAAATTCTAGCTGTAGTTACATACATAATCACTTCCTTGTTTTCAGGAAAAACGTCACTAGCAAAAGTAAACTATCTTTCCATATTACCTCCAGCCCGAAGGCTGTGAGATGGCGGGAGATTCTGCAAGGCAGAGTTAGTATTGAGTCCTCAAGGCAGGGAGGTGGGTTAGAAATCTTGGACATTCACTTCCACCTCTTTGCCAAAGGACATTCAGAATTTTTCCATTTTTGCCTCACGTATGTATTCATAGCGAAGTGACTTCATACTTTCTAGCTTAGAGCTTTACCTGGAAACTAAGATGAATTGTTGCCTTGCAGTGCTGTGGCACTTGGAGTGACTGCAGATGGACTGAATGGGTCTCCAAATGGGTGGGAGTTTTCTTTGACCTGAATGTTGTGAGCATCTGTATGTATTAGATAACAAATCACCATCATCTGAAGTAAACACACCCTCCCAAAAGGAATTCTATTGCAAACACTCCTCTTTCTTTAGACAGAATAAAGAAAGCGACCAGTAGATGACAGACATTAGTTACATTACTTAATACTTTATGACCAGGTAGACAGGTATTCCATTGATGAGCATAGCATGAGAACCTCCTTGCGACTTTGCAGATCCATCCCTTACAACTCAACTGTTACTGCAGAACAGCAAGTTATTTACCTTGAAGCTACTGTAAAAAAACCCAAAAGCTAACAGAATCTCATATTGGAAACACTTAAGTAGTGATGTTCTGTACAAATGCCTTCAGTTCCTGCCATGGATGTTTTGTTGTGTGCAAGTCAGATCCAAAGCGCTGGAGCAAATGGACTTGCTTCCTAGTTGAAAAGAGTTTAAGCCAGAAGCATGATTAGAGTCTAGTTTGACTCACTCTATATGTAAGTTGTGACATTTCAGACCTTTTTCAACTGAGGTAAGAACCGAACGCCACAAGATCTTGTTCTTCCCTTGGTTCTCAGAAGGCAGCAGTGAAAAACACCCCTTACAGATGAGGCTGGTGGCCTCCAATCCCTGGGACTTAGCTGTCTCTTTCCAGCTAAAACCTAGCCCAGCTGTGCAAGCACATTTTGCGCTGTCAGGATCTGGTCTTGGCTGACAGGGCAGTGCAAAAGGAGGAAATGCCAGTTAGTCCCTGAGAGGCAACCAGGAGCAGCTTCCTAAACCACCTCTCAACTGTGGCTCAGCATCTATCCCCACAGCATGTCAAAGCTGTAAATTGGTCTGCCAGACCCTGGTGGGCTTCAAAATATAGACATTTTAGTATGGACTTTGTGCAACAGGCAGATAAGGGCAGAACACTGGGCTCAGACCCAGATCGCATAGCTTAGAGATGAGATTTCCTGTTACAGAATGTTAGAAGTGTCCTAAAAGCCAATTTTAGGATAGCATTGCTTCCTCACCAGAGATCCAATATAGAGCTTGAACACAGTCACTTTCCCTTGCAGAGTTGTATATAGGCAGCTTCTATATCCAGTGAAAGGGGGAAAGTATGGCTCTTGGGGATTTTCCACTAGCTCTGCAGGATTCTCACCGTAATTTATCAGCTGGGTTCAGAAAAACAGTAAGGACAAGACCAGTGTTGTAAAAGAACCAGAAACCATCGTGTGTAAACTGAATTGTGAAGCAAGCCTGCTATAAGGAGTATTAGTTGCGTGTCTGACACAGTAATTATGCAAGGTGGAACTCCTTAACCAGCAGATACAGATAATGTAACGTGGCATTCTGTAACAGAACTACATCAGAAGTATGAGTAAAGTGGATACCTTCAGCTCATTTGGTGGTTGCAGAGATGGATTCAGATCCAACTGCAGACCAGCAAGCATACAGTGTAACCACATACCTGAATCCTAAATACAATTACTATGATACATAAATGAATGGTATACATAATAATCACAATTTATTAGGAGAAGTAATTACTCAAAAAAACCCCTGCCTCTCAGACAAAAAGCCTTTTTTAAAAAGATGGGCTACACAGACTAGGTCAGATTTTTCAGATTTGGTGTTGTAGTCCTGGTGTTCAGGACGCAGAACGAAGCTCTCGGGCAGCTGATAATCAGTGCCCTCCTACGTCCACAGCCTGTGTCAATACTGCAGCAAGAAAAACGTGACCTGTGCAACTACCCCAGCATCTGTAAATCTACAGAATTCCAGATAATCAGGCATTTACTTTTGGTTATGTCAGACGCAGCCATCAGAGTAAACTGATGTCTGAAACACCTGCCAAAAAACTGGGACGTGATCACAAGTTTTTACTTCAAAGGCCTGATCAAGTGGTTTGAAGAACTGCTCGTGAACTCTGTCAGACTTGCTGGGAAGAAACAACACAGTCATTTTAGTAAAACTACATCTTAAAACCACTTTCTGTTCTCCTCTCTCCTCACCAAGATTCTTTTGCCCCTATATTTATTTTTCTTCCTCTTTCCAAAAACGGTGTTTTTGCTTGAAAAATTTGTGTTACTAATTATTAATGAATATTGAGACAAGATCTGTGGAAAGCTCAAAAGAATGAGAGACGTGCTGCTTTGGCTAGACTTGCATTCCATACAATTTTCTCTAACAGTAATCTTGAATGAAGTCTCATCGCACTACATCCACGTCCAGAGGCAGTTAGCGTCACAGAAGGTACTATGCAGTTTATGAGCTGAAAACTAATACACTGAACAGTGCTTGTTTATGACATTTCAAATCCTAAGAAAATAACTCCATTAGCTGTTCAAGGCCGTGGTAATGAATATCCAATCATTGACAAAAACTGAGCCCAGAGAAATAACAACCCACAACATTTTATTTTTAGTGTTTTTGTCGAAGAATTACAGAATCCAGCGTTGAATTCATTTTCTTAAGGCCTTCCAAATGCGTAGTATGTTTTTCATTAAACAAAACCAAATAAATAAAAAAAACATTTACTTACCTCCACTATAAACTGAGGATTTCTTCAATATATTTTCCCACTGTGTTAATCTAGCCCCTTCCATTCCGAGTGAAGTCTGCAATGAATTCACACAGAAGAATTTAAAGATACTCATATTGACATAACCTTCAGGAATCAGAGGTTTAGATGATTCATCAGAATGAATTTCACACTCATAACACCAGTGTCTGACTTGCCAGCAAAGAAACGTATTTCAATATTAGTCTGGGGGCAGATGCTGCATTCAGACCAGTAATTAAAGTGAAGCGCGCTCTCTCTTTTTTTGTAAGAAGAATGCTATTAATGCTTTTTGTCATTGCATTCAAAACAATGCAAATATTTTGTTTTTCTATTTCAGGCCTATTCTGTCTGAGAGAAATGAGTTGCTCATTCAGTTTTTGTCTGATTTAAGCTTAACAGCTGATGGCTTTATTGCCCATTATAAATTTAGACCAAAAAAGTTACCCACAACTACAGTTCCGCCTACTACCACAACAGTCCCTGCTACCTCAAGTAAGTTTTACTGGCTTTATTTTATTTCTTAGAAAAATAAATCATTCCAGGACAAGGAGAGGGTTACGGAAAAATGTCATAGAAAGTATATTAAAAATTACAGTTTTATGGTTTGTTAATATTTCAAATATTGAAAGAATGAATTAAAATTAATGTACTCAAGGGAGTATCTTAATATACTCAAGGGAGAATCTACTTAAGATTATTAAAAGGAAATCTATCCAGGCGGGAGTTCAGGGTAACAGTAACTTGCTCCAGCTGAGAGAATTTTCTTGTCTCTTCTCAATTTTTGACAGTTAACTAGCAAAGTCCGTAGAAGAATGGAGGAACAAAGTTCTTTTGTATAAGAAGTTCTAAATATTTTAGGAAATAGTTTTATTTAAAAGAACTCTTTCTTCTATACAGGTTAATATGTAAAAATCTAACCATATTTTTCTTCATATAGTTACTAAGATCAAGCAAAATTGGTATGGAAGCCACCTGAGCCCTCTTCAGATTCTGTCAACATCCTGTCAACATGACACTCTCCTAGAATTATTTTTATTTAAAAAAAATCAGGGATGGGAACTTAAAGAAATATGTCACACTAAAAATAAGTTTCCTTTTATATTTAAGACTAGACAGCATATATGAAAGATCAGAGGAGGATTTCTCTGAAGGTATTGCCAAAACTACCTCATTACTGAGATATTGAAGGGATAAATTCTTATAATTTCTATAACCTGAACGTGAGAGATTTAAGATACAGTTATAGCAGAAAACCAAATTATTTATGATGTTTTTGCAACACATAACCTGATTTGTACTTAAAACGCATCAAAAGTCAGG
>NW_008824932.1:6573074-6581671 GCF_000699105.1 Pygoscelis adeliae | reverse complement strand
GTGCTTAAATACTGATAATGAAAGGTATTTAAAATAGATGAAAATAAACATTATAAAAATGAAATCGTAATGACCTGTAAATCATTGCCACTCTAATAATAAATAATTCAGCTCTTCTTCACTATAAAGCCCTTCTTAACGAAGTTGTTAGTTCAAACACTTGGTCTCAACTAATCCAGGCTGTCGGATATCTCACACTGCATTTGTGTTCAGGGTTTTGCCATTGAGTTTTGCTCTGTGAGCTGTTCATGTGTGCACGTGCAAAAGAGGTGTACTTTACTAATTAATTCCAAATCAATTTTTATGACAACATCAGTGTCAGAAAATAAAAACAATGCAAAATCATCTGAGAGAGGACAACAGAGGGAAGGTGTTCAGAAGGATTTGTTAGGCAGACAGATGTAAGTCCTTTCAATGTCTGATCAATTATGCATGGTGTAGGCATTTCTGATCTTAAAAACGAACCAAAGCACACCAAACCTCTACAGTTCAGTTAAATTTCTGATCAATCATTTGCATTCCGAAGTGTCTAGTTCAAATAGACTTAGCTTATTGTCTTGCAGATCAGACCTGTTCAAACTTGCACAGAACTTCAGGCATTAATAAAATATTTAACTTCAGTAGGTGCTTTCAAGAATTACCTCAGTCTCTACCTTACATAAAAATATTAGTACCTGAAGAAATAAGTAAATGCTATACAATACATTAATAAAAGTAATGAAGATTAATCCAATACATATGTTAAGTAATTGATTTTCTTGTTTCACTGGATCAAGTAATGCATTTGCCTGTCAATATGGCTACATGTAAAATGGTAGGCAACTAAACTTTTAATTCAGTTCTTCTCCAATTTTGCATTGGAGAGTTTTGCTAAAATACCTTACTCATCTGTACAAACAATAGGCAGCCTCTACTGACAAATCATAGCGAAGCTAGTCACCAACCAAAATTTACTAAACTCAAAAGTAAAGCTTGAAGTGTTAGCATCTCCTTCCCCCCCACCCCCACCCCCCCCGAGAGGGGCAAACAAGAATATTTTGTAAAGCATAATCCCAGTTTTAAATTTAGAAAAATCAGAGCACCTCAATAGATTTTTGGCAGCTACCATACTGGCATGCCCCTGTGACTCATCTACCTGCTACATTTCTTATCTTCCTGCTAAGGACACTGAATTGAAAGACTCAAGGAACATTAAATTCTTACTTTTTGTGGTGCTGCATGTAGCATTGAGATAGGAGGTACTTGCTTGACCTAGCAACTGACGCGGTGCGACAGGAAAACTAATTAAATGGGATGGCACCTTGCCAAGCGCTAACTGTAATTTGAAATAAGAATTTGAAAAATTATCGTTTAGTTTAAAGGTCTAGGAGCTGAACATAGTGTATTATTTCTACATTGTATTCTACATAGAAGTCACTTTATAAAAAGCAACTCGGCATATAATTAAAAATAGAAACACACACCGGTATGAAAGAACTCTGCGGATACATCAAGGCGATGGCAGTAGGAGTTTCACTCCCGTGACCGTGTAGATCTGAGGCTACATCCTGTAGAACATGAGTAGATATGCTTCCATAGACATAGTAACTCGCTCTTCAGAACTCTTTTCCTTGTGGGAGGCATTTAACTTTCTAAAGAGTCACACTGCATACCAATCATGTGAAGACTGAAAAAAAAAAAACCCCAAAAGAAAAAAAACCAGACAACACCAAATCAATGAGAAATAAGGGGGTCCAATTTTTAAGCTTTGGATTTGAAAGGCAAAATAGTGAGTATGCAGATCTTCTAACAGTCATGGGCATAACACTGAAGACAAAGTAATTCTAATGTCATTCAGCTGAATCTCAGAAACTTGGAAAATTATAAAAAGAATCAATTCATTCAATTAAAAGAGAAGTACAAGTATAAATTACTGATTGGAAAATTAGTCAGAAATTCTTTTTCAGAAAGTATAGGCTGAATAAAACTTCTGCGAAATGCTCCATTCTAGAGAAAGTAAAAAAATGCAAAGATATTCTTCATAACTAATTTATTTTTTCTTGGAAATTAGTGTTACATAGGGGCTTGGGTTTTTTTAATCTGTCTTAGATCCGTGTTTCCCATAACTATGATGTCATTGACCAATACCAAACAAATTTGAAAAGGACATAAAAGCCTTAAAAATACTTCATCCCGACACGTTACGTAGAAAGGGTTAGCTGAGTGAAGTACAGAGGCTATTAACATCCACCCAAGGAGGAAAAAAAATACAAAGTGTATTCACTTGTTTATAAACAAAGCATTCCATTTCAGAAAGGAAATGTCAACCCCTAATATTAAATAGGTACTTCAAACGTTATGTTGTCTTTCAAAATGTCATCAGTAAAACTTATATAGTACTACATGTCATGAAGCTATGTGAAAAATTTAGGAAAAAAAAAAAAGAGTCAGGAATTTGAACTCTGCTCTCTTCCTTCACAGTACGGTAATTTCAGATAAAAGGCCACCCCCTCCCTCTGAAGCGTTACTGTAATACCACGTTAGGATACTTTAAGTGTACTACTAGGGCTGCATGGCAACACTAAATAAGTTACGTACTTAAGATCACACTGCGATCAAATGTAAATTTTTGGTAACATCCCGTTCTATGAGGTCATTAGAACAGGGATGTAGCTTTGGTGATGATGAGATGATGACGACTGGAGGTGATGGCAGAGGAAAGGAATATTATTGTGGTGTTCATCCCTCCCAATACCAGATCTAGTTAATGTATATACCAGCATTATTCATCTTTCTTCTTCTTTTATTAAACATACTGCTTTGCATTGGTATCAGATACCTCAATTCAGTTTCCATTTACTTTTTGCTCTTCAAAAAGTTGCGAAACCTACAGTTGCCCTGTGCCAGCAAAAGTGTAAGAGGAGCGGGACTCTCGAAAGCAATTATTGTTCAAGCAACTTCGGTAAGGAAGCAAAGTTTGTTTCTTTTTAATTATTCACTTGGCACTGTGTTTTTAGACCCATAGGAATTTTACCAGATGTAGTTCTGAGTTATCATTAATATACCGGCTATATTTTTACACCGTCTTATGTGTCTATCCGAGATCAGTATCTGCGTTTCACTCAATACATTCTTGGAGATATTCCGAAATAGGCGCCGCACATGCGTCTCAAACAAACGTACCTTCTCAATCTGAAAAGCAAATGACAATGTATGACAACCTCCTACAGGAAAGTATTGATTCAATTACTGTCTTGTCATCTCATTTGTGTGCAACCAGCCAATACACATTTTATGCTGTACCTGCTGACTATTCCACAATTCCGTTTATAGACTTCCAAAATATTTTTAAAAGAAGCTAGAAGGCATGGAAGCTTACAAGCACTGCCCTCTGTACACAGACACAAACCACTCAGGAAAAACGATGTCTGCTGTATATTTGGATGGCATTGTCACTGCTGATTTAGTCAGTTATGTCTGAGAGTATTTTCCCATATTAATACTGGAAGCTTCTTTTAATCCCCTATAACACGCCTAAAAATTTGATGGGACAACTTCCCCCCCTCTCCCCCCCAACCACTTTTTGTTTGTTTTAATCTCTCTCTCTAACTTTATAGCTAATCCCATGAGATTTGAGGAAATGTGCTGTTTCAGGAAAGTGGGGGCAGCTTTGCATCATTTTGCTAGGAAAACAGCTGAGGGCTGTGGCTGTACCCTACAGCAGAACGGAGTCACTGCAGCACGACCCTCTACCACTCTTGACCACCAGCCTGTTTTAATTTGCAAAGAGCATAGGCTGGCCCAAAACCAAAAGAAGCAGGTAGGGGGAAAAAAACCTTACTGACCATGCCTCAGCTCTCGTCGTTGACGGTAAATAACACTATGTAAAACTTGTTCTTTTTCCTCTAGCATCAGGGTAATAAATCCCATTCACTCTCACCTTTTGTCAAATACTTGACATTTTTCAGTCTTTTCCATGGCATGAGTAAGAGTAAAAATATTTTGCATGCACTGTGAATGCAAATGTATCCTAAGGTAAGAACAGAAGGTGTGCTGTTAGTAGAGTATGATTCATTCCAAGTTTATTTGCTGACTTTATGAATTTAGAAAATAAGAGCTCTTTCTCTTTCATCATGCATTTCATTTTTATTGTTTCTAGACATATAACTGCAATACCCAGCATTTTAACATCCACAGTTCTCTTTTGATTGGACTTGAACATTCCCATTTAATTAAAAGCTCTGGATTAAAGGAAGATAATGCACAAATTTACAAACGCCTAACCCAAAATGTGGATTATGCAGATCTGTAAAATAAATCTGGCTGCACATACTTGATAACTGAAGATCTAATTGATCCTAGGATAGAATAGCTTATTTACAAAAGGTGATCTGAGAAGAAAAAAAACTGCTAATACCACTTACCATTCCCTTTTGATAAATAAAGATGGCCTACAAATTAATCTAGTCATCCAAGGAAAAAAAATGGTATCTTTATTTTCATACTGAGAGGTCTTCGGGAGATATGATGGTCTAATCTGTAGTCTAAATTTCACTGAAATCGGCACATTTTTATCAGTATCAAGCCTCGCGCAGATCAAAATCAGCTCCTAGGGCATTAACTATTCCCTGCTACTCATTTGAGAGTGCCAGAGAGCTGGGAATTCAGCTTTTGGCTAGAATGTTTTCAATTCAACTTCTCCACTGTTTTAAAATTAGTCATTAAAAGTAGTATCACATTGTACCGTGTAATTGAAATTATCAAAACCTAGAACTGGGCTTGCAAGAGACTAATACATTCTAAGGACAGTTTTATATTTGGCGCCACCAAAATTTGTCAGTAGTGAGTTATCTATTACGGGTGATACCCACATTTTTAGTAACTGTTTCCAGCATTGTTTCCTTCCTTATTATGGATTAATATACTTAGTATATGTATACTTATATATTGTATACTTTCCTTCCTTATTATGGACTTACATACCGATACTAGTATCAGTTTTTATGATGCCTCAAAATCTATACCTAAAAAAATAATAAAAATGTATCAAATGTCTTCTAGTAATAACTGGAACTGTAATCACAGCAATAACGCGGGCTGGCAGTCTGCATGCAACAATATCAATCATTAATGTATATAAGGAGGGAAATTTAGCAATTCAACAAGCCGGCAAGAGTATGAGTGCCAAGATTATTGTTGTATGTAAGCAGTGTCCTCTCATCAGAAGAGGTAAGTACACAAAAATAACCGCTTTATGTGTTCATAAAAGACAACAGTTTTGAAAACCGCTATTTGAAATATGACCACAAAAATCAGTAAAATTACACTAATTGTTTCTATAATCAGCAACTAATATTATAACCAATTTAAGATAAAAATAACTAGTTATTCACGTTTATATTCTATTTTTAAGTTTTACTTACAAAGGATTAGACTCACTTAGATCAAAGGAGTCTGAAAAAAGTTTGTTTTTTTTTTTAACCCATGTGATATAAAGTAAAATCTGATTTGGTTCTCTCAAATAAAGCTCAGATAGATTTTGTTTTTACATGCATATATTTTGGAGCTAGTTTTCATGCACAGTTATTTAGAAGGGAAAAACAACAGCATGCTAAATCTAGACGAGCAGTATGTCACAGCAAATGACAAAAATTAACGTTTCCCTGTTGCTTCTCTCCTGTATATGTTTACATCTTTACTGTAGAAATACTAGTAGTACTAAGCCCACTCTGTATCTGCAAACAGCCGGTATTTCTATAGCTACCTTAAACAGTATTACACAGAGTAGACCAACCAAGATAATTTCCAGTTAAATGTGACAAGGGCTACCTATGTGGTGTTACAAGAAATACTGAGACTATGTTTCATTGAAGTAATTAAGTAAAACATAAAACAGTTTTCAGCTCCAAACCACACACTTGGCGTTTCTCTTCCTCCATGGCCATGAATTATTTAATAGCCATTACTTGGTATCTAAACTTTTCTGCTCATACCCCTATACCACCACTCCTTCCAGCCTAAGGCCTTGCAAACTCCTGACCCTTCTAAGCCATACAAATACGCAAATCTATCCGATTTCTCCAAAGCCAGGGCTTATCACACATTAAGCCCACCTTGCTTGCCTGACTCCCTCTCTATGTGTCTAGCAAATGTTTATGTCTTTGGGGGAGGAAAAGGGAATGAAAAGACTTAAGTGCATTATCCCTTAAGTGCATTATCCTACAAGCTGAGCAAATGAGAAAATATCCAAAATGAATGAGACACATTCCACTTTGGGTGTTAGTAGCTAAGTTACCCAGTGCTTAGACTACATTTCTGATGTCTTTCAGACTTATTTGACAGCCTACATTTAATGAATATCTCCTATATATTTAATTACGTAGTAGATGCTTAGCTATAGATCTACTTGATTTTTACATAACTGTACGTTTACTGCTTAACAAGCATGGCAAAGATGGGTAAGGAAGTATATGCTTTAGGTGGGAAGGAAAAAATGTTAGAAGGCATTGGTTAACAGAGCGCGAACGAATAGAGGTCACAGATAAAGAACTACACTTACCAAATCACATCCCGGATTTCTGTCTTGTAATATCACGCTCTCCTTTGTAGGTTTAAACTACATCATCATGGGCCAGGTAGAAGAAGACGGTAGAGGCAAAGTCTTTCCCAACAACTTTGTCATGAGTTTTAAGACTAAGAACTCAAAGATCCTAAACGCCTTGAAAAACAAAACATGTTAAAACTAAACTCTGCAGCTGCATTCTATCATCTCTTGAAAAATAATTTTCACTTACTCTAAGTCATGAAAATCCAACTGACTGTCGACACTAAGACCATGCTCACCCCTTCTTCCCTCCCACCCACCTAAGAACACCCTGGCACGAAGTGGTATCCATTACGTGTACCTATCACGATGAGAACAGATCCTCCTAAGTCTTAAAGCTGAAGATTTGCAGCACAGCCATCTGATGTCAAACATACCAAATTCCTATTACTTGGAAGCTGTTAATTTATAATTGTCCGGTTTTTTTAAGGAGTTGTGTATGTAAAATAAGAATTCTAAGTGCAATATTTATAGTAACTCATTTTAACTTAGCTTTTTCTTTGAAGTTGTTTTAGTACATGGATTTCTGCATTATTATCTGTGCTTAATAAAATATTTTAAGATAAATCATACACCAACTGGTTATTCATTATGTATAAAGTGGGGCAGGCTAAACATAGAAACTCTTTTTTTATCATTTACATGCTTTTGATGGTTTGGGTCTCGCACAGTTATGACTGACACAACACTTCCTTGCTGATTAAGGGCCTGATTTTTCTTCCATTGAAGTCGGTGAATCATTGATTTGAATAGGAACTGGATTTACTCTTCAAAGAATTAAGACAACTGTAGAACAGCACTGTGCTTTTCTCCGCTGATGGCTATAATCCAGTTAGTAAATGTCACTATTAAGTTCCGTAAGGTAATTAGGGAGGAGGTAGGAAGGAATTAATTTAGTGGCAGTAAAGTACACATGCAAGCAGTTTAAATTTTTGTCTCTACTGTGAAAGGACGGACAACACAGCAATGCTCAGTCTGGCACCAGCAGTGTAAATAGTAGCATCTCTCTCAAATTTATTTCATTCCTATATGCAAAAGGTTGAACAAGTGGCTATTTTGAGAAGAAGGGAAGGAACAGGCTGGAAGCAGTTAGACAGTGTTATAATGTTGATGGATCTTTGTCAGGTCTGTCTGTTGCATACAGTTATTTGTTACTCTGAAACTGAAAGGCTATAACCGCAGACGGCAGAATAGAAACAGATTATAGGTAAAGATTAATACTGAGGAGTCGAAGAACATTTTGGTCAAAAGCAGGTATGAAATACATGCTTTTCAAACTGGGTAGAACTTGAACACTAATAAAAATGACCTGGATGGAACAAAATCTAAGATCCCTTTAAGTACTTGTTTTCCTCGTATATAAATACCATAGCAGAGGTCTTCTGATAATCTGTAACCACGGGCAGGAAACTGCAACGGAAGACACAGCCCTTACTCGAAGTACTCATCGCTTGTTTCAGGAGTGGCACGTGGATTGCCGTCCTTCTTCAGTTATTGATTCTCGTATGTAATGCCAGGAGGTGCTGCCACGGCCCCACTCAGCAGCACAGCCGCATCTGTTCCGAAGACTTAACGGGTAGCTGGGCGGGAGAGAAAAGAATCAGAGGGAGGCACAAAGGTACAAAAAGGCTGCGCTGGCAGCTCACCTCAAACAGCTCGGTGCTGTAACCACCCTGTACCGATCGCTAGGCCTTTGCCTTACTGACTAAACCAAACAGCGTTTCTCTATGGAAACGACAGCAACATTTGTTTGCAAAGCAGATGTAATTTTGTCATTTTAAAATTTTTCAGTTGTAATTTTAATTTGCCAGTGTTGATTCCTATGCGGATTAAGGGGCTTTATGCACGGTGCTCTCCACATTTCTCAGCGGCAGCCTGGGGAGAAGCAATGTGGAAATCTTGCTCGGAACGGTCTTGAACTACGATAATCTATTTTTATTTATGATGACATGACCATCTGTCACGCAACTTTTTTCAGTGAGGCAAGAAGAGTCTGGCAGCCTGCTCCTCCTCT
>NW_008824932.1:6547697-6572975 GCF_000699105.1 Pygoscelis adeliae | reverse complement strand
CACCCCCTTTAGCCCGGTTTCTTTCCCAGATCAAAGCACTGACAGCAGTAGCCCTGCAACAGGCAACAGGAGCCAGGACTTAAAGAAACACAGAGCAGTGCCATTTTTCTCGAGTAAGAATCGGTCACAAAACACAGGTAACAATTATTACAAGTTTTTAAAAGCAGGTGTAGTGACTGTAAACTTCAGACATTTAAAATCCAACCTGCAACCAAACAGAACCAAAATTTCCTAACTGCAATACAATTTCTGAAATCATTGCAACGGAAATAATAATCAAAACCACAGTTTAGCAAGAGCATAAAGTAAGCTGACTTTCAGTAATGAATGGTTTTGACCTTTCTGCTGCAAATGGAGATAGCGTAAAAATTTCCATCTCCATTTTTCGTTCATCAAGGCAAAGTTAGCTCTAAGACAAAACAGACATTAAGATGAAAGGAAAGAAAAATCAATGTTTTTCAGTAGTCTCAAAAACCCCACTTAGTCCTTTCATGACTTGCACTAAAACGTGTACAAAGAAATTCTGAATCCTATAGCCGAATCAACTCCAGCTTCTCCAAACTTTTCTATTTTTTGACATCCCAGTTTAAAGAAGTAACACAAGACACCTAAAATTTTGTCTCTGTGCAAGCCCAGAACCGTTCTGTGAGTGTGCGTAAGGGAGACCTCGGAGCCCCAACATCTGCAGACTACTTCTGGAACAGCCAGTATTAAATTGCCAAATGAGAAAGAAATAGCATGTTTAATACACATGAACTACAAAAATCTAAATGATAAGACAAGATTGACTAAATAGTAGAAAGCACTCGGTATTGATGAGTAGCCAAGTGGATAGGAAGACTGCAACAGCTTTCAAACAAGGCAGAGATGCGAAGTGTCATACAACTAAGGTACGACAGAGAACAAACTCCTCTCTCTCTGGTATCTATCACTTTACAGGTAGGTATTCCAGGGACAAATGAAAACTCTGCAACCCCCAGACCCAATCCAACCCCCCCCCAAAGCGCCTTGAAATAAGACAATTCCTCCTAAGGGCACATCTACACTGTAGTAGAACGCAGCGCCACGTGACAATGACCGAGCTAGCTCTGAGTGACTCTGCTTAACATATCGAAAGCAATGAGAATAATAGAATCGTTTAGGTTGGAAAAGACTTTTAAGATCATCGAGTCCAACCGTTAACCTAGCACTGCCGAGTCCACCACCAAACCATGTCCCTAAGCGCCACATCTACAGGTCTTTTAAACACCTCCAGGGATGGTGACTCAACCACTTCCCTGGGCAGCTACAGTAGCATGCTGCTTCACACCGATAAACATACCCAGCTCCCCAGAAGAACTAATGGGCGTGAGCTGAGTGCCAAGCAGCTGACACTGCATCTAGAATCCAATCTAGCTTGTTTGGAACTAGCTCAGGCATCACTTCACGGCACTGCATGAAGCCATTTAAATGAACTTCACGTTAACAGGATGGTTCCACAAGGAAAAAAGGTAATAACACATTAATACCAGCGACCTTCCTTAAACTTATTATCTTAACATGACAAAGAAATTACTTTCAGCGTGGTACCTGATACAATGTGTTTCAAATATGACTAGTATTAATGCAACCGTATTTTTCAAAGAGCTTTTATTTGTCTGCTTCCTTTCTTGGATATACATAGCATACACAGCACAGTTTTTAGATTGGTGTATTATTCAAACATGAGATCTGAGTCCAAATACAAAATTCAGTGATCCTCTTTGCTTTGAACACAAGAGGTTAGCTTCTTATTCACACGAAAAGCCAACAGAATACGTCTATGCTATAAGACTTCTGGAAGCAGAGTATTAAAACCTAGTTCAGATATACATAATTTCATAGTACAGAAAATATATTACCTTTACAAGAAAAGAGTTTTATAAGAATTCCTTCAAAAAAGTAAACATTCATGTAAGCCTCCACTCTATCAACCTCCCAAAATCAACTGTAGTCAAAGACCACTATGGCTACCTGCGCCTTCTGGACATAAGACCATTTTAGAAGAGCACCATCGTAACAGTAGAATTGTCAATCAGTCCTTCAGCTGTCATAAATATACTTATTTCATAATTAAAAATACAGGAATCTCACATTTCTCAATTACAATTTGTCAACTTGAATTATATGTAAGCATATAAAGCCATATAGGACCCTCTAGCACAGAAAATCCACAAAGCCCTTACTGTCCATTGTAAGCAAGTCAAATCACATGTTTTCACAAAACATAGTATTCCTGACACAAAAAAAATGCTTAGCTTGGCAACAACTGTGGTAAAAAAAAAAGGAAAAAAGAAAGACAAGTTTAAAAGTAGGATACGTAAAACCTGTCTGAAGCAGGCCCTTCTAAACTACCGCTGTCCAATGACCAGATACAACGTATGTTCTCACAGAAAGAAGCGTACAGTGTTCCACAGGAATTGTTCAGCATTGCAAACAATAGCACTCACGTGCTCCACCTCATTTTTGTTAAATCACAGGTTTTAGTAATTCAAATAATTTATCATCCACATTGTAAAAACCCAAGATATTAAACATTAAAAGTTCACAGGTTAGTTTTAAAATTCTGTTCCCAATCTTAATATGTATAGTAAAACGTACTTTTGAGGCACCGCTGAAAAAATCCAAGCAGGAATTGATTGTCTTACATATAACCATAAACACTCAAGAAATGGTTGGTCTGAGTTCAAAACGTCAATGTTCCCACAAAAGGGAAGAGTCTTGATGATCTGATTTTCTGTATTCTATAAATGTTAGCATACAGTCAATGGTAACATACAAAACTTGGCACTAGAACTGCCTCTTTCAGAGCCATACAGTCTCCGCATGCACTGTAACCTACAGTCAAACATAATTTCCAACTGTGCTGGAAATTTTCTATTATTCTATATCTGACTTTTCTATTAAAAATAATCGTAGGCTGGATTTTTGTCTTAAAAAGCCTATCTTCTCCCACAACTTGAAAAACAAGTATCAAAAAGGAACAAACAGCAAAAATAGAAGAAATAAACACATTGTGCTAGTTATGAAGCTCTTGACACCTGACAGCCACAGTCTGAGGAACATTAAAAAAATTCCTATATACAAATTTTATATACACACTAAAGATTAAGAGCTTAAGAAAATTACTGTATCTGTTTTTGCATTTATTTCCACCACTTCCGCAACTCATGCAAACACATTTTCAAATGTATTATTGTGCAATAATCTTCTTTTCTATTTGGTCTGGCAACAGAATTAGGTCAACACTTTCATCTACAGGTATCTAAAAGTACACACTTTTCCTTTCAAAGTTAGGCCTTAGTTTCTTGGATAAAACATAGCATATTTAGAAGTTCGAAAGCCAAGCAGGTCTCTCATTTCATTTCGGAATTTTGACAAGTCTTGCCGCAGTTCATTTAGGTTTTCCACAGTTGCCTGATCCGTGCTTTGCATCTTCTGTCTCATGGAAGTCAAGTAACGGTGGACTAAGCAACACATCACCTTTTGGTAATTCTCATCTCTCTTTTGCTTCAGATTTCTCCATTCCTTTAAACAAACATTACACATTTACTATGGAAAAGTGGGTTTTGAGCCCTAAAGCCTGTATACAATTCTACAGAGAATAAATATAAACAAAACAACAAAGCTATTTTATAGATACATCCTGATGCGCACAAATGTACAACGCATGTAAATTGCCAGCAAAATTTAAATTAAATTATAATCTGCTGTACCAGCAAAACTGAAAATTTTTAATCTCCCTGGCTTGATAATCATCCTATGAGCAATTAAGAGTTCCGTAATTCTGAATGTTTCTCAGTGCACATTCCATAAAGTCTTTGAATTTAGTTTATTTAGTGCTATTTCAGTCAGCAAGAAGATGCAAAATTAGTATGCAAAATCACAGGGTACAATCAAAACGTTTACTTAACAACAAAAATATCCCTCCTCCCAACAATGACAGGCTGCAGTGATCCTTTTTGGTTATTTATTTTGACACTTCTGTAATACGTTTAAAACCAATTACCTTCCGCAAAGAATAGTCTAACCTCACCGTTTCTGAGATTAGCATGTACTTCCTTGAGGTTTCTATGAGTTTTCAATCAATCAAAGCATTTTTTCCAGACTATTTCTGGGGGAACCGGGGGTTGGAGGGAAGGGAGTTGAAATTCCCAAAACTAAAAGTTAATAGAATCTTACTGAAGTAGAAATACGTAACGCATTTATTTATATTTTGGATGCAACACACATTATTCTATAGTTCCTATTTATCTTAGTAGCAGTCACCGCGTGACAGGCAGCTTCATGCAGCAATTTGCTGATTGGTATTAGCAAGCAGCACCTTCCCAGCTTCAGAGCCTACAGCTTCCCCAATCATTTCTTACCTTCAGGCTGTTCTGACGTTTCACTTTGCCACTTGATGTATGAGAGCAGATCCATTTACTGAGACTATTGAAAAGATAACAGATAGTCTTGGGAGAGGGAATAACATTGAAAGGTGGGGGTAGCGTGCATTTGTCATCAAAGTAGCTAAGCCAAAGCTTGGCACGAGCAAACTTCCATTCCTTATCTTCATGATTCTAAAGCATCAGAAACATTAACAGAGATCAGGAGCAAAAATATTAACAGGCTATTTCATAAGTTTTATCTTCTCATACCTTAAAAACTGACCATTATTTAACTTTGATTATATAGTATTTTCATATATAGATTATATAGTATTTTAATACATTTGTTACTAATATTAAATAATTAAAATACAGATCTCTTCAATTCACTATATACTCTAGTGTAAATACAGAATTCAGCTATGAAGGTATAAACTCCCCATCAAATGCCCAAGCACCACACCTTATCAAGAATAGCATCTTGACTTGAACAGCCATTGTATCAAGAAATTATTTAATTCCCAGAGGGCCAAAACCTTGCACATGTTCAACATGCAAAGCACCCATTTTATTTGGATCAAAGTAAATAAGAAGTTCATATTTGAAGGAAAGATGCCCCTTGTGAGCTCAGAGACAGAGCTCATCCATGAAGGTCTGTAGATTAGTCTACACATCCTAGGAAGAAATCCGTATAAAATCCAGAGATACAGCTAGCAATTATTGGTAATTAATCAGAAACCACTTACTGCTATCAGCTGAAAACTTTTATGAAGCATTGCCACAAGGAGTTTAGTTAATACTATCACAACCACCACATTGTAGGTACCAACAATAACAGCACCCACAAAAGACTGTAATTCTTCACCATAGCTAAAACGTGTGACAAAGATTGCTACGTGTGCCAGGGAGAATATATACCAGAACAGAGCAAAACATGTGCCAATAAACCTACAAAAACAAGAAAAAAAAAATCTGGTTAGGTAAAGTGAACACCAAAAGTGAGTTTACTTAATGTAAATTGAAATTCAGTGAAAAATTCCGGTTTTGTTTAATTACTAGGAATTAAGGGCTAGAAAAAGTTATTTCATAGATATCAAACTCACGAATGGAATGTGTCATTGTTCTGTTGTTCACAGAAAATCCCCGCACAGTCCTTTCCTTCATTTACAGTAAATCCTTTATCATAAAGTTGTGTCAATCCAATTGTGAACGAGAACAAGACAAGAAGAAACATGCCCAGAAATTTTCCAAAATCTTGTAGCATCTGCCCCATTGAAATCTGTGAAATAGATTTATTTCCAATTTTAGTAAAACATGCAGTTATTTTTGTTTGTATTCTCTCCTTCAGCCTCTAATCAAGAAAAAAATATCTATTTACATTTTAAATGTTTAACTTGAAATTTAAGAAGCTAAACAGACCTCAAAATCAGGAGGTACCCTTGTACCATTTTTCAGTGAAAAATTCTAGGTGTTAAAAGAAAACTTAAGTAGTTTTAACATCACTTGGTAAGTTCATATCTTTCAATTAACCATAAGCAATAGTATGTACACCTTATTCTTTATTTGCAATACCAATGGTAATAAGGAACTCACAAGTCAATAGGTAAAATCAGTAAATTAAATGCATTTGAACATAAATACCATCATAGAAAAGTTAAGACAACACTTAATAAGGACACTGAATTAATCAAAACATTTGGAATCATAATTCATCATTAATCAAAAAGTAGCATACCAAAGCCCATCTGCAGAGCACAGTATTAATTCACTGCATATTTTATGTAAGATTTTAAATATACACAATGTGTAGGTGTGTAAGCACATAAAAATTGAAGGGTATAGAGTGTAGAAGATACAACACTAAATTCAGATCATTAGTTTCCATTTCAGAATATCCTATACAGAAGCTTGCAACAGTACAAATACAGAATCTTTAAAAAAAAAAATTATGCTTGTGCATTTTTCCAACGCAGAGAAGACCTTGACTTACTTTTGTTGTAAGCACAAATTTTTACACAGACACAGCATAAACTGTTTACAGCATTTAAATTACTCTTCCTACAAACTTCTTCGGAGAACAATATACTATTATAAAGAATGCAAATATACAAAATAGGGTCGAGTAAATCTAATCCTCTGTATAAATCAGTGTGTGGAAGGCCTAATCCTATATGAATCACAATCTGTACCAAATCATAGTCCAGAATTGTATCACTGGTCAGGTTTTGCAAGTACAAGTTTACTGGGAGATGAAGTGCCAGCTCCTGCTCCCTCCCATGCTGCTGGAAACTCAGAGTACCGCTGTTGCACAGCAGATTCTCTCTGATTCTTTGCACAGTTTGCCACGGACATGGAGAATCTGCAACTATTATAATTACTGCAGTAATTATTTCGTTTGGTCAGAGGATGAATGTAATCCCCAACATACTGTTTCATCACATCTATCCTTTTAAAGAAAACAAAACAAAACAAACCAACAACAACAAAACATTTGCCGTTTAACTGACACATGGTCGCAGGCAAGAGGAGACAAAGTCAATGAAAGAGGAATGCACAAAAAGTGCAAACCACCCAAAACTATTTTGTTTGGAATAGAGTGTAACAAGACAGCCCAGATACCAGTTGCTTTCTTCATATAGTCATGCTATTCCTTCCTAAGTATTTAGAATTTCTAAGCATTTGAAATCTAATGATCTAATCTAGGGGAATATTGTTCTATCTTCTGTTAATAATAAAACCTACCACACACAGCCAACTTACAAATCTGTATTAAAATAAGTTTTATTAATCAACAAGTAAAGTAACTGAATGCTTAAAAATAACTCTAATAGCCAAGAGAACATAGTCTCTGCCTTTCCCCCCCACACTGGTGGGTTTCCATGCCATATTTGATTACCACCATTTGAACTTTGTGACCTACTTTCAGAAAATACTGTAAGAGTTGTTGCACAAGCTGTACTGGCCAACGGAATAACATAAGCTTCACTGTACCACTGAATGGGGTGACTGTTGACTGTTTTTATTTACTTGGAAAATTTCATAACATAGCCTCCTAATAAAAAACTTGTGAAAGATATAGTACATAAATAAATACGCACATTAAACAGTGAATCTCTTTAAAATGTGGAGAGACTTCAGTGTTCAATCAATTTGTATAACAAGCCTAAGGCTTACTGCAGCATCAAGACTTCAGTATTTTTTTCAAAGTATGCAAGTGCATTTCCATTTAAAAATGTATAAAAGAAAAAATATAAAAATAATTTGCAGCAACATACTCACAGCTAGAGAGAAAAGGGCAAGAAGTAAAACAAACAAACAAAACCCTGAGAGGAGAAACAGGCATCTTCCAATAATATTGAACTGGTTACAAGAACTATGAACATTCTTTTTAAAGCACTTTTTACGACGATTTTAAAAAGACCGATTTAACAAGCAATTATTTTTCTTCTCAAAGAAGGACTATTCTGTATGAAACAAAAATATTCTAAAAGATAATTTTTTGTGCAGCAAGGTAAAGTACTCTAACTCATTAAAATGAGCTGAACCTTCAAGCTGGAGGTTTTCAGCTAGATCCTAAAGCCTTGATACAAGACCTTGTGATCTGAGCCAAAATTATTTACTTCAAAACAGTCTTTGATATAGCTCCAATTGCAGAGCAAGAGTTAAAAAAAAATGCTGCTCCCAAATATTTATTCTGCCTTTATACTTAATAGCGATAATGTTTCTTGCAGGACCCTTTCAGATCACCCTCTTGCCACAAAGCTCTGAAAACTAGTCCTGTTCTTTAGAAGAGAGGACAAAGCATTGATTTGACCTATTAGGACAAATCCCATCAGTATAATCACTGGATGACTACCCTATTTATTCCACGTGTCTTTTCATCCAACAGACACTTGCAAACCCAGTGATGGTGTTGACAACCAGCTATATTAATTAAATCGTATTACTATCGGGAAAAATAAATAAATGAATAAAAAAAAAAAATCGGTACAAGAAAGCAGTGACTTGTCTGATCAGATTTGTCGTCATAGATCTCCCAGGAAGCGAGGCCAGAGAAGCTGGAAGTGTACCTACGCAAAGCTTTTTTCAGTAAGGTATGCTTTTAATAACAGGTGCTTTAGTTTGTAAGGGCTTTTCACTAGCAAAGTAACAAAACCAGTCAGTGCTGAGGACTCAAGCTGAAGAAAAACCACAGAAGGGAAAAAAATGTTGTTAGTGGAATAAGAGGTGACTTCTACTCATAATATTTTTAGAAGGAAGCTTTCTTCCTCCTTTTAATCTAAAAAGGTAGGTAATTGCATTACCTCTAATTGAGGGAGGTAATTGCATCCTAAATGTGATGTCTTAATAATAGGCGAGGTTCCCTCCCCTACCCGCAAAGGTACTAGACCTTCTGTATAGTGTCATATTGCACCCTCCGGTCCACCCAGTTTATCTGAAGTTTATCACGATGAATAACACAAAGACTAGGATGAGAGGGTCTGTGCTTAAAAAAAGAAACCAAATAACTAAAAAACACCACATGGCATAAACTCGGTCGAAAACTCCATGTCTGCTCTCAAATTGGGAAAAGAAAATTAAATTCTTTGCACAAAACCAGGTTAAATTCTAACTTTAAGTGAAAAATTTGAATTTAGCTTAGAAACTGTTGTGGTCTCTACTGTTCCAGCATCACAACACAAGACTGTTAATGCTTTCCCCCACCATCTCTGGATGACTGAATTAAATGTATTACATAATTAAAATGTGTTTTTTACTGTCATTATTACTCACTGGAAGGCTCCAGCAAATTCCAAGAAGAAACCTGTTCTCCCTTCTTATAACTGGCTATAAATAGATGACTATTTCAATACTCTTGAGAGATTTGTATCTTTCAAACCAGAGCAATTTGCACGATTCAACTCAACGTGCAACTTCAGCGAGATCACAAACATGAACAGAAAGGCTTTTTATTACTCTTCCCTTGCTACATGTCTCATTCATCTATCTTTAGAAATAAAAAGTTAGGACAATCGTTTGCATAGAACTTTACAGGAAGAACCCGATCCTTACAGTTTTCAAACCGCAGACACTTATGCGGTACGTTAAGCTAACAACAGATGAAAACAAAAAGACAGTATAGGTACGGTTAGCATGGAAAAAATATTGTAAGAAAGTGAACCACACTAGGTCTTCCATTCTTTTTCTTACCTTTTTCCATCTACATCACTACGTTTTACATCAGAGGCTAAAAAACCAAACTTCAATGCAATATTGCTTCTTTCTACTTTTTACTTTCTGACTTTCTTACTTTAATTTCTTTGTTTTCTCTTTTCAATAAGACTCTTCATAGCAAATTAAGATCAAGTTTAATATTTTCTCAAGCAGTAATGATATTCACCTGGAGTGGTCCCAGAATAGAGCTGGTTGTGTACATGAAGAAGAGACGCAGATAACTAAGAACATTAGCAAAAGCAAAAAGACCTTCTGCCACCAGGGTAGGATGGAATGCATCCCACTCCGTCCTTTCAGCATAACCATGAAACTGCAATGTAAAAAGGACAAACTGAAATCACTGACATGATAAATACAGAAATGCACCCATGCACCGCCCCCTACTTCTGCCTCCAAAACAGGCAATAGCATAAAAGAAATTAACACATACTATATAGATGGCTTACTTTCAGATATCTCACTCTTTTTAGTCAAAGGCTTTTTAAAAGTCACTCCAGAGGAAGCCAGAAATCAGATGATTTAAATTCAAGACCTAACTCTGCCACTCACTTGCTCAGCAAACTATTTATTCCTCTGTTCTGCTTTCCCTTCTACTCTGTTTTGCACGGTTTGTTGAAACAGGGACTCGTGTACTTTATAAACATGTGCATTGTCTAGCGTGGTAGGCCTCAGTCAAAACCAACATTAAAATGCTGCAAAGAAAATTAACGTACACATGCAACTGCAATGTGGTGACAGCTGGTCTTAACCAGTTTTAAAAAGATTTAGAAAGACTTAGGACCTAGGGTTTCTTCAATGGATTTTTGAATGACTACAGAGAACGGAAGTCACAAGTAAACTGTTGGTGTAAACACACCCTTAAAGTATATCCACTAGGTATTATTCAACTATTAGGAATCTGTGGATATTCCATGAACTTTCGGCTTGGCTGAAAACATTCAGCATTTCTATTACCAGCTTCTGCTGTCTCAAAATGGACATTCAAAATCAAACGAACTCAAAGCTACTTTAAAGTAACTTGCCCAAAGGTGCGCTGCACAAAGATGGCAAGAAACAGGGATAAACGTGTTTTTATACATTGCAATTGCATGTGTACAAATCCTTCTGCTACAGAGACTCTTCCTTTATTTCTTATAGCTTCAGTGCCTATAATATGGACCTAAGATGTAAAACAAGCATTTTCACTTGGTTTTATAAATAATTCATGAACTATAAAAATAAATTTTGCCATATAAAAGTGGCAAAAAAAGCCATCATGTGCCTGTTACATAGGACAGGAGTCCTGCATCTTCAAAAAGGTTACGACTTAAATTAGCAGCAAAGGGCTCTTATCTCAGCAAAGGAACTACTACTACAGACACGTGCTGGTTACAAAGCAAATGGTTGGGAAGGCAGCCCAACATGGCATTCTCTCTTGCTTTTTCCCAAGAAATTGAGCTTTCCTTTCCAAATGATTACCAGACTCTGAATCAATGCAAGGATAGGGAAATGAGCCAAACACCACGTTGGGAAGAACTCAACCAGTTTATTTCCCTCCCAACCGCCAGACAGCTGTCAACTCACAGTTTGCAATACAAAATAATGGTGCTACTGCACTGGCTTGAATTTTGCTAAAATATTCATATTCCATTGGTCTGCCAGCTTGCCATATGCTGTGCAGCTAACAACACATGCAACAGAATGGGAATGATCATTTTCCAAACTTCTATCTTCAATCAAATCCATACGGTTTTTCACAGAGAAAAGACAAGGCTCCTCTACGGTCTTGGGGCTTTTTTCCTTACTACCAAAAAACCAAACCAAACCAAAAACAATTAAACCGCCCCCCCAACCACTTACGACGTTTGAGCATATGTAATCAAAAGCTAAATAAAACTTTCTATAACAAAAAAGCATTAGGCAATCTAAACACAAGGATTACTATTAGCTTTCTGCATAGTACTGATCTATGGAATCAGGCGAGCTCAAATGCCAAATCAGGTGAGCTGTACGGGGAGATTTCTCCAAATGAAAATCAAGCCATTTGGAAGACCCACCAGTTCTTACAAGGAAGACAGTAGCTCTGTTTGGGGTCCCTGAGTACTTGGACATGTCTTGATGTGTTTTCTAACTCCCATTTGCCTCATCATCTTCTCTTTCAAGCCCAAGATGCAACAAGACCAGAGATCTTGACAACTACACAGCATATACCACAAAGAACATTTCATAGAATCATAGAATCATAGAATCATTAAGGTTGGATGAGACCTCCAAGATCATCGAGTCCAACCGTCAACCCAACACCAACCCGAAAGCCTAAACTGTATCCACATAGTTGGCTATTACTAATGTAGTACACTTGACTACAACATACTACTACTAACGTGCCACACGTAACATATCTTCACATATTTTGCAGCAATGTACTAAAATGATATTTGCCCAGTCAGTCCCAGAGGAGCTTTGGGTCTATGAAGATGGGTGCTTACCTTGTTATGGGCAACGACTTTGAGGGCAAAAGTTGCCAAATACAGGGAATTCATGACAAAACTAAGCTGATTACGGGATTCTTCTAAAAAGTCTTCTAAACCATCATACCAGAGTCTTTTAACATCTGACCACACCATTCCTGCAGGAAAAAAAAAAAGAGCCAGAGAAGTCAAGCCATTGCACTGAATAGATATTCTTTTACAACTAAAGTATTTTTGACTGGCTTTTGTAAATGATATTTCAGCAAAGAGAAAGAAGTGGAGTAATCAAATAAATTTACTAAAAGCATTGCATTGGATTACAAGCATTAATCATAAGGCAACAAGATGTTTAACCTTTTCAAGCCTACCTTCCAACTAAGAAACACGTTCTCCAATGAAAAAGGGCATGAGAGGAAATGAATAGGAGAAAAATTGGACAGGAAAAGGTCAAATTTAAATAAAGGTAGAGGGCTAGAATACAAATGCTTTTTCTGAAAATGAAAAGTATTCACCTTTTTCCAAAAGCACTATAGAAAGCATTACATTGCTACATAAAGTATCAAGTATTTTTTGGAAGCGTGTAAGTATTATAAAACGTTTTTTAAGAATAATCAGCTCAGTAACTGTTACTGAAAAGATCCGAAAAGTAGAAACTTTTCCTACCCTAACTGATATTAAACAACATTAGCAGAGAAAAAAGACCGTGACTTAGGATTGCAAAAATCAGAAATATATCTTAGAGCAACACACATTTAAATATTCAGGATCTTTATAGCAAACTGAATTTTACCATTGTTAACCATGTCTGGCTGTACAGAAAAATACAGTTCCTAAGAATTTTACTAACTGAATGTCTGTTACAGACTTAACATTTTTATAAAATTTGAAAGGACCGTCAGATGAAATATAATGGCACCTTTGATTTCTATAAATAATCAGTTATTTAATGTTTTTTTGAGTACTTCAGATGTATGCTACTATATTTAGGACAAGAAGAGCAGCATGTGTATAAATGGTAGTTAAAAACTGTTAGACGTGGTTCAGCTTTCAGGACTTTGCAACTTCTCTAAAACTTTGGCCCAGTAAGAGCAAGATCCAGTGAATGGAAAAAAAAAAATCAGATACTTATGCATGACTTTATTTGTCCCGTCGGCTTTACAGCCATGGTGGAAGGCATAATAAAAAAAAGTGTGCTGTGCACAGTTCGTTAAAAGACTTAAATAAATCTCTCTTCTTCTCGGTTATAAAGAAAATATTTCTAAACCGGAACCTCTGTGCCCCTCCATATGATCACCATATATTCTACACTAAATTTCTTACAGAATCAGTAAAAGGAGTTGGAGAAGTAGAAGATGCTATAATTGATGTTATTTACACACACAAGAATTTGAGTTCTGTTGCTTTTTTTCTGCTGAGGAAGACACTTGTATGATTTAGGTTCAGTAACTTAGAAAAGAGAATTATTGTATTCATGATTTTGAAAGTTAATCTAGCAGAACACAAAACTTGCTGCTAACTTTAAGTGTTAGAAATTCTGCTTGTGGCCATTTTCACATTGATTTTTAGGAAGTATTTTAATGGGACTATGGAAGATGATAATGTAGGTAAATCCTTGTTACATGGTTCTTTTTATTCCAGTTGATTTTGTCACATATTTTCTAAATACATTCTTTTTCAACTTACTGAATATTTGTAAGGAAGCAGTACAATACATCATTACAAAATATGCATTTAAGCTATAAATGCAATTACTATTTAAAAAAATCTTAAGATTCAATAATGTGAAAGATAACCTGATTTTAATGATTTATGTTACTTACAGGTTATTTTTCAATCCTATCTGAAATCCACGTGTTAAAATACGACATGAAGAAAATAAAATGTTTCTATAGCCTTTCATTAAAATTTCCAAGACCACCTAATGACACACTTTCTGCCTACGTTAGATTTGGTGGAACAAAAGAATTTCTAAAATCAGATATTTAATCTCTAAATCAGATAGTTAATCTCAAAACAAAGGAGGAGTCTGTAACACTGATTTGTACTCTATACTTGAAGTTCTCAAGTTTCTTTTAAGACCTGCAGGTATTTGGGGGGGGGGGGGGGGGGGGGCGGTACTGGGTATCTCCAAAATCTGCATGAAATACTCAACAGTTTTAAGATAGCTCAACAATGAAAGAAATCACCATTACAAAAAAAAACCCACCCTAAAATAACAAATAAACCACCCACAATTACTTAGATAAAAACTGTGGTGTTTTCGACTATATCATTGCTTTTTACAAGTCCAGTCAACCAAATGATACATATCTAATTACCTTACATTAAGGTGTAAGTTTCCATGAATTTATCTACCAAATTTTAATGTAAAAGCAAACACACACTAACCAACCAAAAACCGTGTTAAAAGGTTTATGAATTTCCAACCAAAACAAAAGTTCATGAGTACTCAACAAAAATTATACCTGTGCTCCCTCTACTGCATCAACCAGAATTAACATGCATCCTTTCAGGTACAGTTATGATAATTGGTGACAATGACACACAGAAATGGAAAATTATAACATGGGAAAATAATACTTGTTTTTGTGTTTTAAAACAAGGATGTCATAAATGCACACCTTCAATTTAATAGACTAAGACGGAGTGTGCACGCATAAGCATGCATACATAAATACGTACAACATACACTTTTTTCTTTAAACAATATGCCAACTCTGCAACAAGTCCAAATGGTATCATTAACTACTTTTCAAATCAAGCATTACAGAATTGGTCATGAAAGACTGGGTTGTTACTTATTGTTGATATACCACTAAACTGGCAATTTTGTATATACATTCAAAATCCTCTGCCTGAGGTGAGCAGAATGCTATAAAAATTTCACGTTTACAGCTATGAAAGAGATTTTGCAGAACCCTAAATTTTGGCAATTGTTTGAAGTTGCATTAGTCCAGCAAAAATGTACAGAATCCTCCTGCTCTATCTAGTTAAGAGCATATTAAAATAGAAATGGAAACAGCGCAGGAATTGATTTTATGACTGTTGCTGCATGCTTACTCCAACTATTTACAATCCAGAAAAATAATTAACTTGCATACAATGCACAAATACTTTCTATCTACTTTACAACTACATAAAGATCTTAGCTAGATTTTCAAAGAAACAATAATTTTACTAGTAATATTCAGACTCTAGCATAATTCCATACACAGACACACAAGTAATTAAGAAGCTCAGATCATTCCTACTGCTTTTTTTATAGAATTCACAGAATCATGGAATATTCTGAGTTGGAAGGGACCCACACGGATCATCAAGTCTAACTAATGACTCCACACAGGGCAACCTAAAAGTTAAACCGTATATCTAAGAGTGTTGTCCAAACACTTCTTGCAAAAGAGAGCTGCAAGAAATTAAAAGTTTCATGGACCGCTGGCTGATGAAAAAACAAAACAAGTTTGACTCACAGTGATTAAACCACCTACATACTAAATACTACTACCTATTCATGAAAAGTTATTGGAAAAAATCTAAAGCAATGTCTGAATTAACTTTATTCCTCAACTTAGCACCAAGGAAAACTAGTTGATGACGGGCTCTTATCTGTTACAAAACTATTAATCTGAGGAACACGCACTTGCTTTGCCTTCATGTTATTTTTCTTTCTTTTCTTTTTTAAGATCAGAATTTTAAAATGTCTAGGAAGATACACAGCTTTTACATTAATGTGTTATTGCACCACTGAATCTCACTTACATCACTCCGAATGCTACCAGTCCTTCTGAAGAAAAATTCTCATTCCTCCTCTGTTAGATCCTACAACATTCTGTTTCTGCTACTTCACTTTCTGTGATAACTAGAGATTGTTGTAACACTTCACAACCCTTCCTCAAACCGTGTTTGGTTCTTTTTTTCCCTGTAACACTATCCTTCAAAGAGCAAACTTCGGTCAAGCAATGAGTAACATGCTGATTTCATAAGAAGGTAGTACAAATCATTATTGTTCGATCAACATCAGCAATTGTCATCCAATCTACTCAAATCATACCTACCAATTAGCCATATTATCAGAAGATAGTCTATTCTCTCAAGGGCTGGTCCCATTGTGGTCTTCTTATTCCCATTGTAGACAAGGGAGTACAAATTAAGTAATAACAGAAATGTGAAATATGAAGCTCCATGAATAATAAACTTCATAAAAGGAGTGTGAATTATTCGACCTACTCGAGATTTAGGGGCTAACAAGTAACACAGGGACAGAACTGGCCAGAAAATGCCAACCGTCAAAACAGTCAAAATTTTCTTGCATGTGTGCTTGCGTCGATAGCCTGCCATCTGTCCAAACCATACAGTGTTTAGAAACTGCTGGCAGTTAGACTGAGCAACAAACTGTCGGGAGGGAGGGGGGGAAAAGAAACAAACAAGAAATCAGTCTCAGGTTTCTTAATACAGATTACTACTTTACATTATTAAAATTCATTTTCAAACTATGTGTAGTTACCCATGAACAGGCAAGAATATTAAATTCAAATAACTATCTCGTAAGAGAACAAAAGTGCTACGGACCCACTATGATTATAAACATCCATTATTTTAATTTCCTTCTAAAGCCAGAAACTAAACATAAATCATACATACTAGACTTTTAATGGTTTTCAGGTTAAGAATTAATTTTGATTTCTAATTATTTAGAAATCTAGCGTATAAATAACATCATACCTCAGACAGCTTCATTGCCTGTTATTATAAAATGCAGCGATCTTGTCTGAAGAATAAGATGCTGTTATTGTAAAATACGAGCCACATTGTAAAACACAACACCTTGTAAGATGAGGACTAACGTGGCCAAGCAGTTTTATGCATATCAGTTCTCAAAATTATTATCGCTTTATTCAGCAGGGTTAATTTTAAATCAGAGTTAGCTATGTTGTATCAGTCCCTCAAAGAAGATAATTTTGGCCTGAAGGTTATGTAGATTATGCAAATGTAGTTTCAAATTTCAGACGCCTATCTGCATGGAGTTACAGAAGAATATATTTCACTGGAGGATGGTTTGTCATTTAATTTAAAAAATATCAACAAAAAGAACCTTGATATTATCATCACATTTCAGAAAGCATCACAAAAAACTGTCTCTATAGTAAACTGGCCAGGAATAAAACGTATTCTGCAAAGATACTTTCCTCATACCACACAGAAAAATGTTGTTCTTCTCCAACCACTGTGGTAAAAACAAGCTATGCTCAAAACCAGAACATCTGAGATACTTCAGTATGCTTGTTTAACACATACCAGAAGTGTGTAATGCCGGTTCTAAGGACGTTCCATAACTATGGCTTATGACTTTTAAACACTGTATTTTAACAGTTTCACAAACAGTTTAAGCCTAGATATGTAGAACAGACAGAATTATAATGCCTTCTGCAAATGCTAACTGAAAATGGATTTTGCATGGAAAGGAAACTTTCTCTCTGTCCCCGGCCCTTGTACTAGAATCCCACAAATATACATTTGCCTTCTAGTACAGTAAAACTAGAGTTATAATTTGTCAAGGGAGAAAGACAACAATGACCTACTGCATGAAATAAGTTCCATACTGATGGCATAAAAAGGCGCTACTATTCTGGAACAGAAGCGCTATTCAGTTATACCAGCATAGGTCTAACATAATTACTGAACAGCACAAACGAGGCCTGAGCCAAAGCTGAACGGCTAATGACAAGTGAGAAGATGATAAATCATGTATGGCACCTAAGGATCCATGCTTCCCTAGGCAAGGACTTAATGAGGATCTGAACAAATAATTACCACTATCAGACCTGTTCATAAAAGAGCAGTAGTCTATACTCCAATATCGAAAATACTACATTCTTCTCCACAGTAAATACTGAAGAAACACTCGGTATCTTGCAATATCATTTCCCTGTTTCACATGCAGATGTTCTCTGTATTACCATCTCTTCTACAACTCTTGCAAATTTATTTCCACTTCTATGTCTAGAGGCAGAACAACAAATTAAATGAATTACTGGCAAAACATGATATGGAAAGCCTATCAAATTACTGCAAAGACAAACCTCTTTTTGATTATATTTGATTGCAAGTTTTAAGCGGCTTAAGTTCATCCTCTCTTCCAACAATCCTCGCTTGTCTACATGTTCGTCGCTAGATGTGTGATTCAGAATAACTTCCAGCTCCCGTGAATTCCGTGCTTGTGCAAGCAAATCTTTAGCAAAGGTTTTGCACTGTTGGGCTAGCTCCTCATAATCATTTCTGAAAGACACAGAAACAGTACATACTGTTACGCTGCCCACGTATTTTCCATTACATCATTAACTATCCATTTTTGGTTGGGATGGTATGTTATGCTAAGACAAATTAAAAAAAACAAAACACCAAAAAACAGTCATATGTCAAGGTCCGAGCATTCCAAAGACAACTCTGAGTAGGTTTCACCATGTAACATGACAATTATGCTTCAGTTTAGTTTGCAACTCCACTAGACAAACTGGGAAACAGACTTACAGTATGCAAATTCTTATCTTATGAGTCCCATATAAAGAGTTAAAGCTCAGAATTATTTCCAGGAGACGAGAAAGTGCAGTAGTCTCAAAATAAGGCACTGGTAAGTCATCATTTGGATTTTCCACTTGGATGGGAAGTTATTTTGGGTTTTGCTTTATTCCTGTCATCTGAAAATTAAAGTCTATTCACTGAATACTATTTATTAATACAATAAACACAAGAAAAGAACCCACACGATTTGCTTGTCTCACCTGGCACGCAGTCCATTTTAGTGCCAAGTTGTATCACAAAAATGCAACAGTTGAACTCTTATTAAGAAAGACAATCAGCTATAAAACCAGAAAATTCATATGTTGTTTAGGAAAGTAGAATTTTACCCCTTACAAACATTTGTCATGTTCTCAGAAAGCTTTTGTGCTGGTAAGTTTCAAAATGGTAGAAACCTGCACAGTTTAAACATAAAATTATACTGAGCGTTTGTTCATTAAATAGACAGGGCATTTTCAGCACAAAATCTTCTACACACATATGCATGTTATGTATATACACACACACATGCTGTTCAGAGTCTTACAAAGGAGCAAAATTAAGAAACAATACCCGAATCAACTCCCAACATGAGTCAGGTCAGTATAAACAAGGTGTTGCATACTTCTACCCTGATGTGTGGGGAAAAAAAAAGTGCAGAGTACTAATGAGATATTGATATGAATAACAGCTGTGTGATCTTGAAGTAAGTCAGCACTTAGCATCATTTCTATTTATTTTTCCAGAGCAGAGCTGAAATTTGAACTGTTGGTGCAACTATACACATTGAACTGTCTATACCTAAAAGAATTTAAAGTAATTAAACTGTCAAAATGACTGCTAATGAGGCATAAATTATGTAACTTGTTATTATGTCTAATTATCAGTTTAAACACTCCAATTACAAAAAATTAAGAATAAACTTTTTCTAATGCATACACATTTCTATACATGTAATTTCATGAAAGTATTTAAGTCAATTTGTGTTTTCAATTCCTACCTGAATTCAACCTCAACAAGGCTTAATTCTTTCAAGTCTGCGCTAAGTTCAAAAGCTCGCAGGATCGGATCCTCCTCCGTCAACATTATTAAAGCAGGACTGGCCAAACACCGATAAATGTCAAGACGAAACCTGTGACAAAAGAATAGCAAGCAAAATGAAGATGTTTCATTTGATTAGCAGTTTCAAATCAGAACCTATTCCAAAAGTTGGCATAAAACAGTCAGCTGAAAGACAAAACAACTGGGTTTCTTAAAATTGGACACTACAAGCATTAAATGTGATACGTCATGGAAGATACTGTCCTTCACATACTTAGAATCTTTATTATTCTAAGCATCAAAAATTGGCCAAACTGGTTCCCTCTTCTTTTCCTCACTACTTCAACTGTTATCAGTACATCAGCAGAAGGCCATCAGTTAAGGTAACAGTAGTGGTAAAATTTTAACATTTTAAGTGTTATGCAGTAGCTCTTATGGTTCTTCAGGTGGAAATAAGAGAGGGAACTGAAGCATTTAAGGCAATCTTCTATTTTAACAAACTAAATTAAAAACAGTGGGGAGCTTTAATGTGCAATACGAAAAAATAAATTCAGGGAAAGCATCTGAAGGGATGCTTTCCTCTTGCAAAACGAGCAACTCCTGAACACTGAAGCAAAGCCTGTAATCCGTTCTAGTTTAAACTAAGAGCTGTTATCTCAAAAGTGTCTATTGTTTGTTTGCTTGGGGTACCCTGACACCTTTTCTCATACTGAAGTTAATGACATGGGGTGTCAGATGGATACCAGAACGTGGCCTGTAGTAGCTGAATACCAGTAACAATTATCCTTTCACTTCCCTTATTTTTCAGTAATTTGGATACATACTGGAGTAATTATGTAATAATTAATTGTATATTGTAATGGCAGTCCACTTATGGTCTTTGAGCTCTGTGATTTTTCACCCCAACTCTCACATATTAAATTGTATTCAACCCTCAAGTACGTTGTCAAGTTAACCAGACAAAATATTGTTAAGGTTGGTAAATCCCTCTCCTCATTTGAGCCTTTATTAAAAAGCTTTCAACTTTCAAAAATACTGAAGAAAAAAAAACCAAAAAAAATGTTGTCTTTAGTGTGCATTCCTCAATCCATGCTACATAAACACTTTTAGAAACAGGATACAGAATTATCCACCTCCTCATTCTCGCTCAGAAAAACCCAAGTATTAACTAACTTAAGAAAAATTATATTTGCATAGTTCCTATGCTCCCAAGCCAAAGATAGCTAGAGTGTATGTGACACAACTGGTAGAAAGGAAAGGCACTTAGCTTAATATGCACAGTGACGAAGAGAATAAAACCAAAATGAAAAAAAGCCACTGCCTCCCACCAGCCTTTTCAAGCACAACCCATCCCCGAGAACTACCACCTCTCACAATAAAGGCTACGATATATTAAAGGAAGCCACTCATAAACCTCACCTCAAAGAGAAAAAGGAAATATACAGAATCTGACCCAAGCAATACCAGAGAATTAAGACCAGAATTTTTTTATTATTGTCTATGACTGGTCAGTCTTACCTGGAATGTCGTAGACTATCTTTTTTGTTTTTTGCAGTACACAGTGTGCATTCACAGCCTACAGCATGAGGTTTGGGTAACGATATATCTTGCTTTAACAGCATGGTGAGAATTTCATAGTTGTTACGATGAGCAGCTAAAATGACAGGTGCCACATCCATGGTCGTCGAGTACTCTGGGTTCTGAATGCGTTCCATTAGTTTCTGGAATAAAATGTAGGAAGCATCTAAATTTATTACACACAGTTCTACTACAGTCTTTACATATAAGGGTTTTTTTTGATTGTTCAACAATCAATCTCTCCTTCAAAATATTTTCCTATGTTTCATAACATGAAAATAAGGAAAAATTTATAACAACATTCAAACACCCCTCAGATAAATACTGGAAAAAGAAAAATGGACACAGAAATGTTTATGGTTTATTTACATAGAAAACCTGACATTTAATGCCTACCTTCTCCAATATACACGCATGATATTAAAAAGTATATTTTGCTCTAGTTTCAGAAAAAATTATTATGAATATATTTACTATCTAAGTGCAGAAAAAATATCCTAACATACTCTGTTACACAACACCTTATTCCTTCCCTCCCTCCACCTCTACGTATGAACTTTTAAAAGTTCTTTGATACTTAATCATTGCCAAGATAAGTTTCAAATTATTAATTTCAAGGTAAAGATTTGATATTTATAGATTTGCTCGAAAAATCTACAAAGCTTCAATACATGAACATACCTATTATAGGTCATGGCTGCTAATTACCTTGCAAACAGTCTACAAGGTAAGATTTTTCTCCTCTGGACTAACCAGGCATCTGTTAGCATTTGGCACGTATAAAGCCACTGGATTCCTTAGGCGGTAAAGCAAAATAATGTGTTCTATCCTTTAAGTGAAAAGAGGCTGTAAAAATAATCCCTAATGTCCAGATTCTATCACCTTAGAGATATAGAATTTCATTTAAGAACATGGTTTTAAATAGTACGGTTACCCAGAACGCAAGAGCCCCCACTCCCTGACCAAAAATCAAGGAATAACAACACTCAACTACAATGGTTGGTCTGGAGGATCTTTTTGGTCGGTGATTAAGTAGAATGTCAACAGCTCCCACCACTTCCGAGTCAATAGCCACCAAAAGCGCATCCGATGACTAAGGAAAGAAAACAAGTCATATGTGAAAACAGCAGTAACTTAAACAGCAGAAAGAGTCAATCTGAAGCCAAACTGCATTTTTTTTTTTAAAGTACTAAAACGATGTTCTGTATTATCACCATGCATATGATCAGGATACAAATTCAGGTTGTCGTTCCATGAGATAGCATAGCATTACTGACAATTTGTTTCATTGCACGAACAGCAGAAGAACCAATTGCAGAAATTACTTTCCAGCAAAGACGATGCAGGATACTTGCAAAAATCAAGTTTTAAGGGACAGTTTACAGGTTATTAAAAACGTTAAAAGCAAGTGTCTGTGTAACACAACTCAGGCATATGGGATACTTCATTCTGTGGTAAAGCCAGGAACATAAGCTTTTTTTTCTGGGCTGGTAACTACTTCTGAAACTTCTCTTAAGTTGAGCTAAGCAGCTTTTCATTTCCCCTACAGTTGATATTATTCTTTTTAATTCACTTCAGAAAATTCAAATTTTTACTTGAAAAATAAAAGAAAAAGACACAGCTTTTATTACCACCACTAAAAAAGAGATCCAGGGAGGGGAAAGCTTATTGTTTTTTTCCCATCCGATATCAAACAACCTAAGAAAAGATACTACTTTTCCTTGTCTTACATACTTAAGCCATCACAGCTACAACTCTTCCAGCAGCAGCCGAGATATTGCGAATAGTTAAGGAAGGATTGTTGGTATGAAACTGCCTCTGCCATCAAGCACAGATCAAGTTTAACAAGAAAGCACTGCAGAAATGCATGCTTGCCTTAACTTAAAATCATCTAATATAATGTGCATTTTTCTAACTGCGCCACCATTTTACAAGTTATTATACTCCACAGCCAAAGAGATCTCTGCATTCTACGCTTTTTAATATGATGCACTTTGACTATATACTGTTTGTTTTGCTTGAAGATAATGTATACATTATCTCTGCAACAGGAATAACATTTAAAATAAAATTCAGACTTGTTAATATCATTGAAAATGTTACTTATACATTTGCCATGCCAATAAAATCCCACTACAAAAGTCAATTAGTGAGAAGAAAACACTTTCACAATTACTAAATGGAAAAAGAACTAAACTGCCTATAAAAACAGATTCTATTCCCTTCCAAATTCTGACAGATTAACAGAGAAGATATATAAAAAGTAGAATACACAGATCAATGACTACACTGAAAATTTTCAATAACTTATGTGTTGTATACCTGGCAGCCATAATCCAAAAGAAGCTGTAGTATGTCCAAGTTTTCATTTTCAATGGTTATGGTAACAGCATTTCGTCCAAGCACGTCCACACAATTTATGTTCATTTCGCCCGAGCTGTTTTCCTCTAAGAGTTTCTTAACCATGTAATAGTCACCTGCACAAATAACGTATGAATGTCACTTAGTATCATTATAAAGCAATAAAAACATGTGAACATTGTAAGTACGAGCTACCATTAAACAAGACAACATTCCATTGCTGACAAGAGACATAGAATATGTCAGACAATTAGGAAGTCAAGGTAGATAAGCATTCTCTCATCAGGGAGGAAACTAAAGATATTTCAGGAGGTCTTTTTCTGGAAAGCACTAAGACATGTACTTTAATCCACCCCTTTAGCTCCAGTCCTAAAACCAAACACACACAAAAGCATGGGTACTTTTCAAAACTGGGGCAATAGCTCATACATAACCTGTGAGACACAGGAAACATCAAGTTCAACTACATCAGAGAAGGCTTCTCCCTTCAAAAGAGCCATAGGCTCAGAGAAGCCCTCTCTATGACGCTACAAACAGGTTTAAATCTTCCTTGAGCAGAAGCCACATTAGTCTTCCCTGTATCACTCCAATTCTAGCGTATATATCATCAAAGCAGGTGTGGTCTGATGCTGCAATGTTATAAAATTCAAGCTAGCAAGTTTGATGAGCAAGTAAAGCTAACTACAGCAAGCTGCACTTTCCTATTTGACTGACGTACAGACACACCAGGCTGCCCAATTTAGTGTTATTCTGTTTAATTGATTCTTCTTGCCAAGGATAAAACCTTCAAATTACTTCTGTCTCTAGAATAACAAGTTATTTTGCAACATAGAAGACCATGACAAACCTTAGCGTAGAATACTTACAGAAGTATACGTAGAATACTTCTATGTGCAGTAGAATACGCACAAAATTTGCAAGAGTACTAAACCAGCTGTTACATAGACAATTTTTTTTTTTTTAATGTTTTTTGTTGTGCATCCTTTTAGCTCCCTGGGCCTCTGTTTATACTTAGGGAGAAAGCTGTGGCTCTGTCTGATCTTCAGGACAGACTACGCCAGCAGCACGGCTGCAGGCAGTCCAGCTGGCTGACAGCAAGGCATCCCGCCGCTGAGAGCACCAGCACAAACTTCCTAAGCCCGCTGGCTAACGTCACCGCAGAAATACTCCTACGGTTGTGAACTAGCCTAAACACACGGCCAGCAGACAGCTCTGCATATAAACACACCGGCTTCTACAACCATGCTTATGTCCTGAAGTACACATAACCGTTCAGCACATGATTAAAAGCCTATCTTAGAGTCCAATGTTTCGGACATGTTAAGATCAGTTTGATTTAAGGCTGTTTCGCTACTTAAGGGTAACTAAACATATTCTTAAAGCAAGTTGCATATTTTAGAAAGGAAAATCTCTTCCCATCCACCACCATGGGTGCAAATCACAGGAAACTAGTCTCACTCATTCTGGGGATGCCTAGATAAGCCCCCAGTTTTACAACAACTGTATACTCTCGGACGCTTTGGCAGCGAACGTATTAAGTATCTCACGAACTCCTCTGACACCAAACGAACTCCCTGACAAACACCGGAGCTGGCCCGACGCCTCCTTTCCCCCGGCGCCCGCTGGTACGAGGGATAGCGGGAGGCGGCGGGGCCGGAGCAGGGCGGCCTCGGCGCGGAGCGCCTCCCGAG
>NW_008824932.1:6512446-6547102 GCF_000699105.1 Pygoscelis adeliae | reverse complement strand
GAGGAGCGGCGCTGGGGGCTGCGGCGAGCGGCCCGCTGACGAGTCAGCGTGGCGCAGCCGCCGCCCCGTCTCCCCCCCCTCCCGCGGCTCCGCGGTTTACCTTCCCTCCGGATAGCGTTCAGGGGCCGGCGTCGGCAGCGGACGGGGCCCGCGCCCGTCAGGAGCCGCGAGGAGGATTTTGCGGGCTTACTTCACGGGAGCGCGTCGTTTCACCGCACCGTGAGGCATCGAGAACGCACACAGCTAACTACTGACTGTCCCCATTTCTCCCTTTTCCCTTAAATCTGTTTTTCTCCCAGCTGCTACAGGTAACTGCGGCCCTGCTCACCCCAGCATCAGGCTGTACAGCCTCATGAACACTGCGGGCGCTAATTTCCAAATATTTGTTAAACCTTTCTTTCATTCACTCTCCTCTTCTGTGAGTACTTCTAGCAATCGTACCTGTTTTCCCTTTTCGTATTAAAATTATGTGCCATTTTGTCCTTAAACTTCAAAAATACATTTATACATTATATGAGCTACTAGACACAAACTAATTTTTTGTGCATTACTCTAGTACGAGATACAAGAACTTAAACACTTCCTTCCTTAGCGTATATTTGCAGCATGTAGAGGCTCAGAACCAGAGTTCATGGCTTTACTGACTTCAGCTAAGCTATAAGGATTTGTTTTTTGACTCTCCTTTAAAAAAAAACCCATGTTTGGTTAACACTTGCACTCTTTAAAACTAACATTATTCTGAGAAGACAATTCTTTCCAGATGGTGTTAGCTGTCATTTATCATTTGACATGTAGCTCTTAGCTTGTATGTCAAACATGTATGCTGAGAAGCATGAGATGGTTGCCCCTGAAAACCCACTTCAATTTAATCAAAGTAAGTTTAAAATAATTCTGGACATATAATAATGAGCCACATAAATAACAGAATTTTTCCTAAAGGGAACAAAACACTACAGCATTAGTTTACACAACAGTAAATATTGACCCTTACAGAGTAAGTTGCTGAGTGCCTGGGCAGGTAAATACAGTACTTCAGAACTGTGTACCTCAAGAAGAGATCATTTATCTTGCGGTATAGAGATTAAGTAAGCCTCAATTTAGCCTATCTTGAATGAGGACTAAGACTGATTTGTCTCCAGAATCGGGGCAAAGAATTCAAATTCTGTACAACACTCAGTCATCGTTTGGAACTGGGAACAGAAACCAAGTAACTATCAAATGTTAATAATTTATTCTTGTCCAGACAATCCAAACCAGTAAACAGAGACAAATGGATCGAAATCCAAGCACTGACTTCTCTCAGCTCCCAGAATCCCCTTATATAGTAGAAACAAAATGGATGCATCTTCTTTCTGTTAATATGTTGTGCAAGATACTAAGATGTAAGGCTTGGTCCAACTGTTCACTCATCATGATTCTTGGGTTTTGCCACACTTAGGACTGTTTTCAGGAGCTGAGAGAGAAAGTAGCAGCTTCATACTTTAAAAAAAAAAAATCTTTCATTTTTATTTAGTTTTCTTTCTTACTGTTTGGCTTCTGGTAACAACTTTATTAAACATCCAGCTCCAGAATGTTTGGTGAAAATTTATGGCTGCAGAGAAAGGAGTACAAATACTTACTTTAATAAGAAAATAATTATGGACTTCATATCATCCAGACAATGCACCAGTCTTTCTAGACAAAACCTCTGCACACGATACACACTTTGGGAAAAATCAAAGGAGCAATCTATGAGGAAATGCAATACATTAATGTGAAACCCCAAACTGGACTAGCCAGCTCTTTATTGTTTTCTTATACAATATTTTATGAAAAATTTAAAAAAAAATCAGATGTTTAGTCCAACTGCAAAAGCTAATGCATATGCAGACCTAATAATGACATGATTACATTTCTGCTTACTATTTGTTTGTTTTTTCTTAAGACACAGACCATAAAAGCTCCTGCTAGATAACAGAACAAAGCTACTACATACTATTTAAAAATTATTCCCACAGAAAAGTTTCATCAGCTTTATCAATATTCATTAGTTTCCAGACATTATCACAGGCCTTCACTTGCTCTCATTGAAGTCAATGGCAAGACTCTCATTGGCTTCAACAGGGGTTAAGCTCTGAAAGAATAAGGCAAGGATGATACTTCTGTGCAGTTAGGAGTAATATAATAGGATTGGAATGCACCTTGAGACTTGTATGACTACATGCAAGTAACACCCACCAAAAAAAAAAAAAATCAATGTTTCACAATAGGTCCTGAAATAACGTATGTAAAATGATGCAGATTCTTACAACGCTATGGAAACTAATACGAATGAAGCTTGATTGATACGGCGTGATTTTTTTTTAAAGCAGTACAAATCTGTGATGTTAGTTTGGTAATGACTACGTTCTGAAAACAGTATCACCCATAAATAATCAATGTGCTACGAAATTGAATCAAATTTTAACTAATATAAACACATTACTAAAATGTAATTAATGAGTATATTTGTGCATACAAATTTTCTCATTTTATGCTAAGCTTCAGAACTCTGTAAACTGTGAGGCATTCATCGTGCTTAACATGGCAGAAAGTTATATTACATCTCTTCATTGTTTTACTTTGTTCAGTCCTCTTCCCATCAAACACGCAAACACTGTCATCACCATTTTTGGCTTCACTTCAACCAGATCGTCTGGGAGAGCATATATACGAGCACCGATTTTTCGAGCAACTGAAATGGCATACCTTGGAAAACAAGAGAAAATAAATATTGTTATTTTCCTTACATCTACTAGTGTGCCAAGATTCACACCAACAGCAGATTTTAATAGCAGGATACTCCTGTTCAGTCAGTATTTACCCTCTACAAGAAAATGGACATTATCGTGAAGAAAGCATGTATTAGCAATTGTATTGGCAGATGTTTTGCTACTGGTTATCAAAGCATTTTTGTCAAAACCAACATGGATTATGGCAGGTTATTAATTAATTGCAGTGGAGTGGTGGTAGGTCATATCAGCCATGAATTTGAGTTAATATTTTAAATATGCTAGAAAAACAGCTCTAAAATATTAGAATTTATAATGTATTCTATTTGAAACAAATCAACTAATGTTAGTGTAATCTCTCTCTGTTAACAAATCAGGAAATCATTAATTACACCATGAATTCATGCATTTCCTGCACTTTCAGAAAAGACAAAGCATTCATTTAAAACTTACTTAGCATTATTCAATTTGTCTTCGTAAGAAAGATCTTCTCTCTTGACCATTTCTGGACGAACTGCTTTTGGTGCAATGGCATCTATTAAATCTAGGACAGGTAAACTAGTGCTAATTGATTTGTCCTAAAAGAAAAGACTCAGAAGATTAGTATAAGGAATTTGCTTTGATTATTCAGTCTTCACAATGCAAAAAACCCTACAGCACATCTTACATACCTATTGAAAGACAGCAGCATGTTTTGTTCCTTTATCGTGTGAAGATTTTTCCCCCTTTTATGAGGTCTAATATTCTTTTCCACAATCAAAAATGATAAGGTTCACACTCAGTGTTGGTATTATTATTATACAAATGGTTTACATTTATTTAATGCAAGATCCTCTCCTCCTTCCCTAAAGCAAGGAAGGGAACTTTGAAAGAAGTCCAAGGACCAGACTTTCAAGACAACAAAAAGGTATTTACGTTCCCCAACTGCTTTATTCTTTTCCTTTTCTTGTAATGGAACTATTTTCTGCAGTAGTTTATGGCTCGCTCTTTTTATAATTTTTCAAGTCAGATGGTATTCTGAGCTAGTACGAGCAGTCTGTATTTTGTATTTAATATACAGACGTGTTTTCTATTCTTAAAACAGCAAGTGCTATTGCTGCAATTATTTCTTCCCAACTGTTAAGGCAGATACGCAGCTGATGATGTCAAACCAACAGTCAGCAGACAGCGCCAGTGAGGCCGGCTCTGTTCCTGCAGGGGCTCGGCACGTAAGCCGCATGACATGGCTGCCTTCACCACCAGGACAGGACTATGATTTCAAATTCAGTGAAGTCCCATAGAGCCACCCCATTAATGATAGATTTAAAAATAGTAATATAAATCTGCTTGAAGACACTGAATGCATGGGCTATCTCCCCAAGACCGTAAGCCAAAAATACACCTTTGTCATTTTTATTGTTTGAACTATGGCAATTCAATAGAACTTTGCTTTCATAGTCCACAATAAATATCAAGGACCTGTGCTTTCTCTGCTACACAATCTGCTTGCTGCAGTAACCCCAAAATACAGACAAAAATTCAAATTGTGAAAGACAATATAGATATGAATGTTGTCAAAAAACAGTAGTAAAAGGTTACTAAATAATGTCACTTTACATCAGTAGCTCCTTATCTTTATTGGTCTACCATCAGTTGAATTGCCTTAAAAACACAACCAATGCCCCCCAAAAACCACAGGCATACCAAAAGCAAGATGTTGGGACAGATTATCTTTGTACTTTCAACTTATTTATACCACCATTATTACAATTTATGTAGCAGCATAATATTCTTACAATAAGAAGCAGCAATCCCTTTTAAGAAGATGAAGGCCTAAGTTACCTTCTAGAGTAAAAATTAAATATTTTGTTCTATAAAATTATTTAGATATTAAAATTATTTAGATATTAAAATTATTTAGATGTTAAAATTAGATATTAAAATTATTTAGATATTAAAATTATTTAGATATTAAAATTATTTGATATAACCTTTTGCCTAAGGTTTACCTAACTCAATTTCATAACACAGTGAGCCCTCAAATATTTAGCGTGCTAGGTTCTTATGCTCCTGTTGTGAACCACAGACATAACTGTTTCAGAGTATACAATGAACCTGTATAACAATGTTATATTTGCATGCAAGTGCAATTATTAATCTACCATTTCTAAAGAATGAGATTCACACAGCATGACACACCTGACATACATCTGACTTCTTTCGTGTTTAACTCTTTAAAAATGTGAAAGGAAAGCTTCCTTTATCAATTTGTCCATATTTGCTGAATGGGAAAAGCTCCTGTTTTGTACAGGTCTGCTGCACGTCAGCAGTGCCAATGAAAACAAAAGATGTCGCTAGTTAACTTGGGCTCCCTCTCCTGGCTCTGTCACGCATGAGTACATCTTTTTGACCAGCTGTTGTTAAAAATGGTGATTCCCCCCCCCAGTATTTCCAAAATTGTTCTTCATGTTTGTACAAGCATGAGAGTGTCTATATCCAAAAATTTGGATGATACATGACATGTCATGCCCAAACATTGATAACTTCAGACAGAAGCCCCTTTGAAAGTTTAGCCTTTTTTTGGTTGAGTTTCTTTTGAATCTTACAGCAGCAATTATTTTTTTTTCTTTATTAATAGACTTGTAAAATACTTTGGAAGATTCACAGACTGTCAGAAATATTTCCTTATATAATTATGCTAGCTGATGGAAGAGCCACTGTTAAAACGAAACTGTTAACAGATCAGGTTAAGAATCCCAGATCTGATTATATATGGAAAGAAAAGTAAGTTAATTTGATTACCTTGAAACTTGTAATTGAAGTTTTCTTATTTGCTTCTGCAAGTGTCTGATTCACCCACTTAATAATAATTTCATCATTTACTTTTTCTCCCTCTCCAAGGTCTGATAGTACGTTCAAAGTATACCTTCGACAGAGAAAATAAGAGTCTGCGTTAAAGTGAGTTGTAGAACTCGACTCTGCTAATAGTATCAAGCTACAAGCAAAAGTAAAATATTACTTCAGCACAGTAGCAATGCCAAGTACCCATCTTCATAAGGTACCCTTACCTTATAAACTCTTTAGTACTTTAAATCACTTTTTCAGTTGTTGCAAGCATAAAATAACATCCCAATACTCATAATGTTCACTGTTACATCTTCTTTATATGTTTGTTTTACTCACCACATAGTAACTAATCTTACTTTATAAGCTTAAATGGCTCCCTACCATCCAAGTCAGCTTGAAAACTGAATCACAACAGTTTGAGAAACAAAAAGCATCGAGTGTTTTGGGGTAGGTGTAAGAAAATTAACTTGTGGAAAATATTTGCAACAAAATACTCTTTATTGAAATCAATTTATATTTTTTCCTGCTCAGTGCACTAGCAAGATTTTGATTTATTATAGTTACATTACCATAGCTGTGATGGCCTAAAAATTTCTTCCCATTTTAACTTCTATAGCATATGTCACCTCTTCCTATTTATCTTTCTTTTTTGATTTTACAAATATTTAAATTACTCTCTACTTATGGAAAGAGATATGGAATCAACATGAAATAAGTTGTGCTCTTTTTACTTGCTGCAGGATTTATGATTTTAATCACAGTTTTTAGTATGTAAGGTTTTAATTGTCTCTATAAATGAATGTGTACACATACACACTACTGTGGTTTCAATTGCTACACAATATGTAAAACTACAAAAAATGTATAAGAGTATCTCAGAGAAGAGGGGTATTTACAGACGGCTCTCTAAAATACCTGTTGGGTGAACTGAACGCTAGCTTTAATTTGCTTTGATACACAGAGACACATATACACACGTGCACAGATACATATATACACACACATCTATCATATACTGTGCCTAGCTTACCTTCTCATCAGCTGCCATACCAAAGCCAAAGTCAGAGTGGGATTACCCTCATTTAGATCGTGTCCAGCAATACCAACCAGTGAGAATTTGGCTTTTGTCTTCCCGAGTTCTACTGCATAATTGCAATTCTCAATCTAAAAATAAATGTTGTGTGCAAATAATGAAAACACCTTAATATTTCTATAATGCAGACCTATAATCTATGTGTATTTTGAATTACTTTGGCTTACTGTTACCTATGGTGAGTTATGGATCCAGAGAAAGATTTCTAGCCTTTCTACACTGTGATTAAAATAGCACATTTTTTACTATAAATGCAAGTACACAAGACTCCAATGATAATCTTTTTTCATGCTTGAGAAAACCAAGTTCACTTCCACTAAAGTCAATTAATTAAAATATACTTACATCAAAACTGAATTTGGAAAAATATTGAAATGTGTAATTATTTTCCCAGCAATTATTCTGGCTTCATAATGATCACAAAACTAACTGAAAGCTTGGATTCTGCAAGTCTTACAAATTCTCCTGGCAGCATATAAAACTGCTCTGTGAGGAAACACCTCACAATATAAGAGCGTCAGGCAAAGATAGCCGAGTCAGACCAGAAACTTTTACTTATATACCCTAATCAGACACTAAATTAAATATTGCCAAAAGGCGTCCACATTTAGAAACTGAAGTGATACATGCTATAACTGCTATTTATTCCTTGGGATAATACCTGGAAGATTTTTTTTTCCCCCCCTTTTTTTTTTCCAGGACTGTATCCAGTAGCACGCAAACCTAGACAACCCAGATTACTACAGACAGCACAGTGGGAGACAGTGAAACTGGACTGCATTAGAGTATCTACCCACCTTTCTCATATTACCACCGAGTAATGGATAAGGAGGTTTGTTGACGTGGTTCCAGTTAACCGGCACACGAGTCATATCATACAATTGGAAGATTATTAAAGCATCAGAGAGGTCACTAAACCAGAGTAAAACAATGTTTTTAAGTACAAAAGCTCATATTCACAATGAAAACATTAAGTACTTGAGACTTCTCGAAGTGTAATTAAGTTGCTGAAAAATTTCAGTCACATAAATAAAAATTTGTGTTATTCTGTGGAGAAACTGGCCTATATCCTATTGCTTGATTTCTACGACTATTAAATTGTATATTTCATTTCATTATTTTCACAAATCTCAGTGAAGTAAGCAGAGCCACTGGTTTTACCAACTTTAATTAAATAATTGCTTTCATAGGGTAGGCATAGATAAAACATCTAGCTGAAGAGTTTTCATTTATTGATCTAGCTTTAGTTTCCTCAGAACTTTCCAAAATGTTACATACTCGTGCTTCATCTGTACCTACAGATGTATTTTGCTAAAGAATAAATCAAAACCAACATACTTGTCTTGTGAAAAAAGAATATTAGGAGAAGTATTATCTTCCCACTATAAAGTGCATTCCTGATAATCCCCTTCAGCTACTTGCTAAATGGAATTCTCCACATTAAGCTATCTGCAGATGGTATCACTTTACAGAGGTCAGAAAACAGAAACAATGAAACCTAACAGCAAGTATACATGTAAGCAGATGTTCTCAGTTGCTCCCTATATCCCATCTTTTATTGACAGGATTTGAATCAACAGCTGGCACAATTTGAAAGTGACCAGAAGCATCTAAAAATCATGCTAAAAAGCCCTTTGTTTTGAGGGAATACCACACTGCATAGATTCTTCCAGTCTACCCAGCAGACACCTATCCTCTCTTATAGTTTAGAATTACATTACTGTTTTAGTACTTTTGCAGTCGTTTCATCTGTCATGAGAGAAAATAAAAATCGTGCATTATAAAACACAATTACCTCAACTTTTTTAAAAACATACTTCAAAGTACAAACGAGTGAGGGGAGCACATCAAAACTTTTTAGGTTTTCCAGTATTTCTAGGTCATGAGTGGAATATCCGAGTCAGATACTGCTTAAAGCGGTTCTACAAACCAGTTTTGAAATTCCTAGCACACTGTGTGGAAACCTGGAAATCACTGTTCTAGCAGAAAAACAACTTCCCTTTCTTCTTCCCCTGTCATTCAAGGGAAATCAAATTATTGTTTTAAAAAAAGCCTTACCTGTATAAATGATTAACATATGGGCTTACACCCAGTGAATTCATCCAGTTTCTGAAAGTCCTTTCTTCCTTACTTTCTCCTATGGTGACAAATATAATTCTATATAAATTATTGGAGAAAACACTTTAATAAGCAATGTTTAAATGACTCTCACCCCCCCACCCAAAAAAAAAAAAAAAAAGAGTTCATCTTTCCCCCAACAGTACTCTCTACTGGCCAATAAGTCGAGGCAATCCTACCAAATTCAGAGTCCCTCAGTTCTGGGCACACAGCCAGAGGCACTACAGGGAGTACTATTAGACTACTTTTCTCTATGTAAATACAGTGTGATAAAAATACAGAAATAGACAGTTTGTTGGTTATATTTTAGATAATTAATATATCATGGAGAAAATAGTGATGATCAATAATAATTTCCTAAAACCAAAATTGGTGGAAATTGCATTCAACAGTATCTTTAAATCTGTTTGAAATGGCGTATTTTTATCCATAGTACTAACACGCTTATTGCAATTGCGTCAAACTCCAGAAACTACAGCCACACAGAAGTTCCTAGTATTAATTTGTGAAGGTCCTCCCCAAAGCAATAGACCTCACCTTTTTTGTTTTTAACACTGGAGACTCAGCAAAGCAGTATTGCATTGGTTAAATTTGTGAAACTATTTATACTGCCAAGGGGGCTAGTTATTCTTGCAGTCTTAACTGGCAACTCTGCTTATGAGAAATGCCGAAAATTCAGTAGGGAAAAAAACCAACAAACCCTTCACTTTCCTGACTTAGACTGTTTTTATCTATTGTAATTATGAGTTCCTAAACTAATGCTCTTTCTCTATAGGGTTACAGTTTGCAGTGATACATTAATTTTCTACATACAACATTACCTAAATTTTAACAATGTATCTGTGGCCAACTGCACGTGAATTAGTGCTGCATAAGCCGTTTTCTCTTACATCATAGAAGAGCATTTAAGAAAATGTTTAGCCTGAGTACGTGAGCTTGGAATAACCTCATCGCTTTGTTCCCCTGGGCTGATAATCCACAGTTAAGAAAACAGAAAGGACATTGAGGAGGGAGAAAAACTCCCTAAACAACGAAAGAACATATTTCTCAGGACTGAAACACGTAAAAATCTGAGTAAGACTTTACTTTGCTTTTTTTCGTTTGTTCCTTAGAGGATAACGGTACCGAGTTTGTCTAATGAGGTTTACGTAGCACGAAAACTGTCTTGTTTAGTACTGCAGTTCTATGTTGACTACAGAACAATGAATGTTTTTGCAAAATGAAGCTACTGCATAAACATGTATTTATCATTAGAACAGAAATGAAACGCCTTTAATATTTTCCATGAAACAGACCTATGCCATAACACAGATTTTTAGATCGAGGTTACAACTTTAATCTAGGTCTCTTCCCCTTTTATACAAAAAGCTCTGAACTTCAAAATATATTTATAAAAAAATTTAAATTCAGAAATTTCAGCTGTAATTGACATTTTCCAACAGAATAAATTTTTATTTAACAAGTTTCAGCCAGCTTACCAGTTACTTTCCTTTCCAATTATTATGAAATAGATTATAATATTCACCCTACTGCTATATTTTCTTTCTAAATTGAGGTCTTTCATATGCAATTCAAACTAGTATTTGTTTCAAGGATTTACTTGTAAAAATTACCAAAGAGTCACTGATGAACACATGCTGAAACAAAGAAAAATACTATTCTGCAAGGTCTTCAGGCAGTCAGCTTTGTTTCACATATTTCTTCCCACAACAAAATTTAAAAGACAGCAAAGAATCATGTTTTATGACAGTTATTAAAAATATCAGCATTTTTCCATAAAATAAAGATACAATCAAAATACAAGCATGATATATAATTTAAGTTTATAAAGAGTAACTTAAGAGGTTATAGTATTTTGAAGCAAGTCCCTTTTGCGTTTTTTCTTTTTTGAAGTTTTTGGGCTTACTGAGCTTTGAGTTGGTTTGCAATACCTAAAACACTGACTGCTCGTCCATTGCAAAGACAGTAACAAGATTATTTAATGAACTCTTACTAAACAAAGCATAGCTACAAAAACAGATACTCAGCAACCGCACTCGGACTGAGAATTTTAAAATGCATGCTTAACACTGTCGAAAGAATCCAAAGTAGCCAAGCAGGAGCAAGAGCATGCAAGTTGGGCAGCACCCTTTTGGATAGCAGAAGTCCAGGAATTAAACCCAGCATACTATATTTAATATGCCACTCTAAACAAATCCCTTTATCATGCAACACATAAGCGTTCATAAGTTTTCCAGATGGCTGAGAACTGACCAATTCTTTTCTCTCTATTCTTTTATTCAAAATATACCTTGTGATCCTATCAGGAGCATATCTTCTGCTGAGTGGTGCAGCAGATAGCCAAAATCATTGGAAAACTGCAGAAAGGGGGTAGAGCTACACAAAAGAGAGAGGAGCAAATTTGGTAGTATCCTTTATATTTATTGCCATCTCTTTCTTTGAGATCATTATACTATGGAACTGAGCGGGGAGTAGCCATAGGGATGGAGTCAAGAATCCAAAGGGCTCCAAATACCTACGATTCTCTCTGAAAGACAACAGAGCTGAAGATGCAATTTGGACCCTAAGTTCAGCCGGCCTGAGTGGAAGTAGTTAACCCTCTCGTGGTAACAGCCTTGAAGGCTGCCAGTGGACTAAGCAACAGCAGCAGAGGACATCTACACTGGAGGAAACGCGGGTGGACAGAAGCCCCTCCTCTTCCTCCCCCCAGGAACTCAGCTTTCTGTGTGACTTCGACTCCAAACTCTGCTGCCTTCCCCCCAAGTGAGAGATTCCTCAGAGCAACAGCAACACCCAGTTAAAGGTCAGGCATTGACTGAGGTCAGGAGTCCCCCCTCCATCCCCACATAATAACAAATGTTCATTTTGCTATGTCAGTATACCTGAAGGATATTCTCTCTGTATACAAGTGCACATCACCAGACTCGTTAAGCATTATCAGAACAGATGTCAGTTTATGCACAGTGCTCGTTGTCTTAAACCAAAGAGAACAGCCACATCGTACTCTTTGGGTGGAACAGTCACTGAAAAGATGGAATTTAATGCAGGAAAATGAAGACTTTCAGAAAGCTCTACTCACCCACACGTGCCTAGAGCTTTACATCTTGGTTCATGGAAGGCTCCTACTGGTTAAGCCCACAGAAAGAACTATGGCATTTGACTTACAAGTAGTCCTGCCCCCAGTTTCTATGCATCATGTTAGACCTGTGGGGTTTTTTTCTTCTCTTTTACTTAGTATGACAGCATATTAAAGCAATAGAAAAATACAAGAACAATGCAAAAATCAACCAGAAAAGGACAGAGATGATTAAAGCACTAGGGGAAAAAAAAAAAAAAGAAAAATTGCAGAATAAACACTTTTATGGAGCACAGAAAAGTACTAAATACAGTACCTACATTAGGAGGTGTCAAATCTGCATTTCATGAAGCAAAATAGGAAAGCATCATAAATTATGAGTCAGATTTCAACAGACAATCTATGATGAATCTATAAAGAAATGAATGTCTTATATTTTATATAACACTACCTTGAGAAAACATCAGTAAAAACACAGGATTTTATGGAAAAAGTAAAACAAGCTAACAGAAAAAACACATTAACAACATTGCCTTTTGGCTGAAGTAACTATTTTGATGAACTATATCTACATGACACCACAGGAGTTACTTGGAGGCAAAGGAGAGTTGTCTACTTGCCTTTGAACAGATAACATTGGCACGATTATCCACCTCTAAAATATATACTATAAACAGTAAGTTAAATTTGGCCAGCATTTATCATTACAAAATCGTAATCTAGCATTCAGGCGTTTGTAACTTTTTACAAACTGTTTTAGCTGAGACTTTGATCTCATCTAAATATTTTAGGAAAGTTCAGAAAGTAGTTCAGCTGGGTTTTGCCATACCAATGAGAACTCTTCCAAATTTGACCAAGTTTTCAGTGTTTCCAGTCACACTTCCAACTTTATGTTCAGAACAGAGAAGCTGAACTGAACATATTCCCCTTCCACACAGCTCCTACATACATTTCCAAGAGCATACATTTCTAACAAAATTGCAGCAGAGGAAGAGCAGGCCTTTCCTTCAATCATTTGTCCTGGATTGCAGGGACTGCAGTTACTAGGGATATCACAGCTGAAAAGGGAATACTACCTCTTGTGCTCCGATACCTCTACCACAGCTGGCACCCAGCTGAAACTAGAAGAGCAGGAAGCCTGAAACAGGAGTGGTCTAAGGGATACAAGATTTGTGACATAGGGATGTGGCAGAGCAGACAAATTATGAAAAAAAGACAAGCGAAGGAAGATGGACTCACCTAGATGGAAAGGAAACCTGATAGGAACAGTAAGAGGAAGGCAGGACTAGGCAGCGCAGAGGAATGTGTGAACATTGCTGATGATTCTCCCGAGTGCGGCACCCCTGATTCTCACCATTCCTTTGAGATCAGTGAACAATTGTGAAATACACTGGCAGGAGCCATTTAATTATCCTAGATTAGCTGGTCCACAGAAAGCGTAACAGCCAAAGATTGCTACCAATTATCCCTTTATCTCCAGCATTAGGGATCTGAACTGTACAGTTAAAGTCCAAACTTGCTGATACGCTAGGATCTATATAGGTTGCTGATGCAATAGATTAATATAGGTTGCTGGTACAGAAGCCTTTTTTTAATGTTTCCTGTTTTAAAAGGCAAACTAATACACATACATACACATATATAGAAACACAGTATGTGAAACATACTGTAAAAGACTATTACAGTTGCACAGTAGCTTTCCCTGCAAATTAGGGAAAGCTAAAATTTGTGCATCAGCTAAAATACAAACAATATGGAAAGAAGCACAGGAAACTGGAAGGGGAGTAAGAGGACAGTTTTTGCTCCTGCAAATGAGCTACAGAAGGTTATTCAGGTTGGTCAGGCTAACACAAGTGAACAATATTCACAGTAACGGGGACTTCTACTAAGGCTTATATAGTAAGCTAGTGAGAAAGCTCTATATGCTGGTGTTAACACAGGCACCATCACACAGGGATCCTATATCACAACCTAGGAGGAATACTTAAATAGAAATCACTAATATTCTTATCTCCTGTATGCTTAGTAAGTTGAGTACCTTCTAATAAATTGAGATCATAAGATGAATTCTCAGGCTTGTGCAGGGCTGGATATGTGTTAAAGAGATTTGCAACGAAAGCCAAATTGAGTTTAGGGTTGCCTGCAACCACGTCAGCTGGAGTTACAAACTGCCTGCAGCCCAATTTATCTGCCTGTTGGAGCATGTATTCAGCCCTCCTCAAGTCATTTTTATCCTAAAAGAAAAAAAAAAAATTAATTTGTAATGAATAGTAGCGTGTTTACATTCTTTACTGAATCTTCAGTTTGCCAAATCTTTAAATGACCCATGTCAGTTCCTCCCTCATTCCCCCAGTGCCTGAGCTAGCTCTTACAGCCCATAACAACTCCCCTCTTCCCATCTTCCTTCCGCTTTCTTTCTGCCCTTCGCTTCTGTCACTGCCTGCGCAGCATTCCTCATGAACTACAGCAACAGTAGTAGCAGCTAGAGGTGTACTGGTTATATTTCTGTTTCCTGGCTGTTGATTCCTGCACTGCATATGCCGCTACATTTGCTATAGGTTCACCATCACTGCTTTAAACTGATATTCTCAAGCATAGTAATTGCAGATGACACCCAAAATGCTCAGTAAGAGTTTGAATGCTTCGGAATATGATAATCCACTACCTTGCTTTTCTTTTAATATTCTTGCCTCTGAATCGTCTTAAGTTAGTAACCTATGTGTTATTTTGTTTATTTGTCCTTATTATTAATCTGCATAGAATAAATCAGTCTTCAAAACTGTGTAGCATATACTTTTTGCCTCTACTCTTCACAACACTAAGAGTTACTATTTATAGGGAAATGAGTTAGTAATTGAATTACTGTTAGAATTGAACAACAGTCAGTAGTTCAGCGTTGGTACACTCACACAACCACAAACTTGCTCTAGAACAAGTTGTTACATGTTATTGATACTAGTTTATAACACATTACAGAACATGATCATATGAACTGTAGGAAGTTACAGGGAAAAAATTAACTACTATCCTTTCTCACTCCCAAAAAAACCCAAAACAAAAGCAAACAAGACAGAGCTCTCCTCATGAAGGAGTTTGAGAGGACTAAAGCTTGTATGCAAACATAATTTTGCATGTGGGTTTTCATTATAATGAATAACAAGATTCTACTTAAGATTCTGATTGATATATAGGTACCTATATCTTAGGCACGCAGTTCAATTTTGTATCAAATGCGTTCTCAGAATAATCCTTCCAACGAGCATTATATAACAGCTTAAAGAGAAGTGTTTTCACATCTGCCTGGGCTGGTTTTAGACCCCCTGTCCCTTTACAACTTAAAGCTTGGTGGTTGCCACATTTTCCTTCCCTGCTCGTTATTGGAACGGCTCACATGTTATTTCTGAATGCTATTTGGTTTGAGGAAGGATCAACAAGGTTTGTGAAATCTACTCTTTCTCCTTGTCTGAATTCCAGAAGAGCAAAACTGAAGCAGGATGTTGTCATTCTCATGTTGGAGGACCCAACTGAAAATAAAAACCAGACACTACTCCAAGTAAAACATAGCTCCAAATTTTAGACTGCAAGATGCATTATCCTGTTTCAGCAGTGCCCTGGAACTGTACTCAAGTTTTTACCCATTTAAGCTTTTGTGACATTCAGGAATCTGAGTGAGCTTTTGTATGTGTGACAAAACAAAAGGGGATTCTGGGAGAGACTTGTAACCAGAATGCTGGATACACACAGAGGTCTCAGATAATTCCAGCCTATTTTTATGTTTCTGGATACTTACATGAAATCCTGAAAAGTCGATTTTAATGGGCAATTCATCAAAGCCATCTCCTTTGGGTGCAATCTGATTTAACAGATGGTAGTATGCTCTCGAATCCTAAAACAAGGAGTGTAATATTTAAAAAAAAAGTATGAGCAAGTATGTAGCCTTTCATAGTCATTTACTGCTCTTACAGTTCAATTCAAAAGCCACAGAAGTAAAAAATACGGCACCCTAATTTCAGTGAATATGGATGAGGTCATACAGCCATTTTACTATGGTTTTTCTCATAGAACTTACTTAGCCAGATGACAGAGAAAAGGAATGTCTGCTAATTATTCTGGACAATGTTAGTTAATTTTTCTCTGCTGGATATGAAATAGACAGCTATAATTCAGATATTTAAGGCAAATTTATATAGGTTACCCACCAAAAAAATCCCAATATGGATCCCATTTTCAGTGTTGTCATTTTATTCCTTCACTATCCTTTTCAAATAGACTGTTTTATAAAAATTTCCCTTTCTTAATCGACGAGGTAATTGGAATTAAAAATGGAGAGCAAAGTGGCTCTTTTAGGATGAATCTATAGTGACAAAAGAATTTATTTGATGCAGTTTTCAGTATGCTTCTGTTTTTCTCCCCCACTAAGGAACTAGGAAAATAAATCAAAAACCTGCTAGTTTTCGAAGTATTTAATACTTCTCTTCAATAGCACATAATATTTTTACCATAGTAGCAGTTTTCATATAAAACCCTAGCTAAAGGTTTGCTTTAATAGTAGCCTTCTTGGTGGTATTTGGAAAGATGTAACTAGCAATTAACGACAGTTTTCTTCAAGGAAAGGAGGTCTTATCACCTGAGGGAATCTTCATCCTTTGCTTTTAAAAAGTTGGGTTTTTCTCTCTTCAACTGGACTTACTACAGTACTCTGCAGAAAAGAATTACGCAGATCTGCCATCTGCCCCAAGGAACCAACATGCCTTTCAGTCCCTGTGTGTCAGTAAATTGTCACACCAGCAAAGCACAGTGATTGAGGGGGCTGCTCTCTCCTTGGATCAAGGATCAGTAGCTACTCCAGACAGCCCTCTGAATAACTGTTCTTTCCTAAAGAGGTTTCCTACTCTTCCGTAGAATGCTAGGTATGAAGGGCAATCGCCATTAGCAAATATGCACCAGGAGAAGATTTAAAGTCATACGCTTCTTCCTTAAAATAATAAAAGAAAGAAAAGATGGGTTTCCTGCAGACCCTTCCCTGCAGGAGCAGGGAAGCATGGACAGAAAAAATGTAACTAATAAGGTAGTGCAAATTGTCCTAAGTAACACTAATAACAACCGCAGAACATTAGAACTTCCCTGAATATGAGCTTGTCTGAAATGTTCGCTTTACACTGTGATGTGATAATACATGGTATGAGCAACTGAATAGGATATGAGAGATCAAAATAATGCTCTTTCAGTGCTGAAAAATGCAGGATGAATCTATAGCTAGAAAAAGCAGATGACTACGATTTTTCTAAATACTTCTCATCTGGCTCATTTATTTCTATGCATAGTGTGTTTAAATACCATTATGTTCAATTATCAGAGCAATAACTACATACCTTAATGTCTTGGCTGAAGTTACTGATCTTCTGCCACCCTGCATTGGCCAGATGGTAGTTCACCCACCGTAGCAAGAGCTCTTCTGGGGAAAGCTTCATTAACTGATCTAGTTCTTCCCCTTCATTTAGCAACGCGATAAGAGCTAAAAGCAAGTTTGAAAGAAAGCCGAAATCATTGCTATTGTGATCTCAGTTAATTCCAAACTCCGGACATTGCCATACCTGGCATTATTCTTACCTTCGTTTCTGGAGATCTCAATATCAGCAAAAAGACCAACTTTAATGATCTGCCACAAGAGTCCCAATACCAGGTGTGGTTTTCCTTCTTGCAAATCTTGTGATCCGATATTGACAACCGTACAGCCAATAGCAGATGCTGAGTTCAGAGCCAGGTTTAGGTTTTCCTATTTGGAATATCATTGTTTAACAAATTTATGAGGTTGTAATTCTTAGTAAATTTGTTCATATTAAATTTTGTAAGTTTCAGAAATTATAAGAAATAATGCATTAGTACAGTGGATCCCAGTGGAAAGTGGCACTCTGGAGATTTTTTTGTGAGCCACCACATATGTTATCAAAATTTAATGGAAAACATTATTAACAGTGTTTAATATGGACCCACAAAAAATCATGGACCGCCTTCTGCAGCTTGGATTGCTGAGGAATACTCTATTCAAAATATTTTTTGTAATTCATAAGTATCACATACACAAATTAAACAATAATGCTCAAAATATCAGGGGCTTGATCCTGTGGAAAAACATGCTCACATGGAATTCTGCCCTGTGCAGGAGGCTACTGACATCACTGTCATCCCATCTTGGATCTTATACAGGCTGACACATTTATTCAAGCAGCTGTTAAACTGTAATTGAGCAGACAGCATAAGAAAATCATGGCAATTCAACATCCTGACACTGAAAGTAAAGCTAATGTTTGTCACAGATTCCAAGAAAAAAAAAAAAACAAAAAACACACAGAACTGGCAGCTCTCGTAAATATTATTCTCCATTTTCTTGTGTCCTATTTTACCTATTTACGGAGACAACAAGCACATGTAGTATCATCTTTGCTGACACATCTTCTTTAACTAAGTAGAGATTACAAAACCCACTTGGAGGATTTAGAAAATGGTATGTTTTAACTTTTCATATTTTAATGTCACAGCCTGAAATGAAAAGTCTGCTAATTAACTGAGGCTTTTAATCATTGGGTTGGTTTTTTTTTTTTCCTCATTACGCTGGCAACTTACGGATCTACTTCCCTCTTCCAGACCTGTTTTCTTATACCCAAACTAAGGTCTTAGAAACCGTTTCTCTCAAATATTTGCATGACTTCATACACAATTAGAAATAGAGCTTCTCATCTTCTGTCCAAGCCACTTTCCACTATTGAAAATGCATCATCCTACTATACAGTATACAGCCACGCAGATACTTTCTGCATTGCTAAAATACGACCTGACCATCCACTCAGAAGTCTAAAATTATTTTCTTCAGGTACTTAGTAAAGCAAAATGAGAATAGTGAATAGCGAAAGAACTAAGGAAAGCATGAAAAATACAAGTTTTCCTGTACATCATCTAAGAAACAGGAGAATTCAGCAGAGTTTATTAAAAAATACAACTTCATACTTTGACATTTTTTAATACATAGGACTTTTGTTTTTGCTACACTGGGAGAGCTGTCATTAAAACAGAGCTGTAGAAAAATATTTTACTTTTTCATTTGTGGCAAGTTCCTATATGTGCAGTACTTACAGAAATAGTGAAAGGAGTGAGTTTCTTCTTATTAATAGCCCTTTCATCAATTGTATCTGGTTGTGAAAAGTTGATCATTTTGCTAAGGAAGAAAAGTCAGATTATTCAAACTTTCAGTTCTCAGAAAATATATTATTTGATTATAAACTCCTAACACTTTAAACTAGCTGTAAATATTTCTGACAAGATAACAAACGACCACCTCATCCTCTAAATCTCCTCTCCCTGTTAAATAATTGCACATTCATCCAGAAACCTCCAGATACTATGTAATTATAAGAAACTTGAGCAATTGGGTTTTATACTTAAGTAACAGAGCATGTCTGTGCTGTCAAAAAAGTTGAGAAAATTAAAACTGTAAACTAAAGACAGTTAAATAGTTTCTAGTGAAAATCTTTGTAATATAACCAATATATTTCTGCACTGGACTTCTATAGTATCTTGCATCTACAAGGATCTCAAAGACTAATTCACATCAATACTAATAAGCTAATCCCGTGTCACCACGGTGTATGAATAAGTACTATTAGCCTACTTTAACTAACTATAAAGTTACAGCAGACTAAAGTTAAGGTACCTACTATATGCTCTCTGTCTTGCTGTGGATATCTGTTCCTCCCATCCTATGATTTTGTGACTTTTAAAAATATTTGAAATAGCAAAGATTTCTAATTATTTCAGCTAATGAATATATGAACTGTGTAATTATCTCCTTCATAAACAGCCTGTACATATCTGACATGTATAATTATGGATCTGAAGTGGAAACCCACTCCTATAATATATGCACAGAGTCACATAAAACATTTGCTAAAAATAACATTTCTACGGGCAAACAGATTTTTCCCAACACACTGGTTGAAATATTTAAGAGTGGAGTCCTGATGTTAAAGCCCATCAGAAGTTTTCCAATTCATGTCACTGTGATCAGCATTTAACCTTTGAGATTAATTTCTTTTCTTTCTCACAACCCTGGACTCACCAAAGAAGGATGCCATCTGCAAGGGATTTAAAAAGACTGGCATCTGATGGGTTCATAGGTAGGAGGTGCTTACAGTCTGGGTCATCTTGTAGAGCTTTATTTATCCACTTAACAAAAGCAACTTTTTCTTCCTCTGAAAAGAAAACCAGCATTAAAGTTATCTATTATAATTTCCATGAACACATACTGCTAAACATCAAACTTGGGTCAAAGAGGTTCATCTGCACAAAACCCCTTAGTTTCACAGGGGCCAGTTATGAAAACAATCAGACCAGTGGGAAAGCACACAAAAAATGGCAGATTGATCTTTCCCCTACTGCACCCTCTAAACATCTGATGATTTTCTGAAGGACAACATAAAAATTGTAACGACATAATGGGTCATCATGGCTGACTTTGAATTCAGTTTCTCAGCAATTACAATGAAAAGCGGGAAGTTTGTTATCTGAAATATGCAACATCTCAATCCGTACAACGTTGGTTTAAGGTGCAGCATTCGATTCTGCCTTCTACTAGGACTTCAGAGACCGGCAGTATTTTTGAGACTATCATCTGAATTACTGTCCTGTATTTAGCTTTGAGAAACTTAAAAAAGTTTAGTACCTCAGTTTTAAATTCTCTTTCATATTTGCTGCAGAATTTATTACCGTGTATCTAAGAATGCTTATTGGGACAACAGTCAACCAAGTATCAGTGTCCAAATTACGAGACAGTACAGGTGGTATCCACCTCACTTACCTCAAGAAGCATACAAGACAGGTACCTACACCTGACTTATTACATTTCTTTCATTGTCAGTGGGAAGAAACATGAAATTCTTGTGCACACTTCATCTCATCATAAACTAGATGGCTGATAAGGCCAGGTCAGATGAATTGCAGTCTACTGGGGTCGGTTTCTCTCCACCAAAAACGAAAGGGAGTCTAAACAACTAGCTCTGATGGTGTCCCCCCTACAGGCATACTTTGAGATGGAATATATCCCCTGCTTTGGGGATGTACCAACTGCAGCTGGTGCCATAAAGATAATACCTAGAGAGAGGGTATCACCTCCTTTAGCTAACTGAAGTGAATCTTCCTCATATATAGAATCTTAACACGCTTCTGGAACCACAGCAATCCCAGACTCGAGTCAATAAAAAAAAGTTGCAATATTGCTTATTGCAATATGATCCTGGAACGTAGTTAACATTCTGACCAGGAGCTGCAACGCAATTGGGCACAATTACCAACTTAACTGACATGCAGCAGCGAGAGGTAGAAAGAAACAGAGATCAAATGTTAAAAGCAAGTTCTCAAGTATGAGATGGGCTACGCAAAAATCATATGGGAGTGAACAATTCTGTAATGGCACAGAGACAGCTGAGAAGGCCCTTCCATCCAGAAATGATGTGTGGGGTGTTTTTTTTTATCTTAGTTAACACTGTGGAACTAAAAACGGGGATTCACTTTTATCTGAATATAGGAATAGGAGTAGATTAGCACGTAATGAAGCCAAAAACTTGACTAGCATTACTAGAAGTATGCCAAAGGGGCCTTTTTCCCCCGCCCCCACATGCTGTCAGTGCTTGCTTTCATTTTTGCTCTGGCAAAGATGCCTAACTTATCTCTGAGTGCAGCGTGAAACTAACAACAACTGAACAGCCCACATTTTAATAAACTATCACCCACATTTATCTTGCCCATCTCCACATGCTTTCTCTGTATTAATTTGCTTTCAACAGCAACTTTTTCCAGTTGTTTTTTTTTTTCGGCTATAGTGCAAATTTAAAGAATCTTCCTCCATGCAAAATCTGCTCGTGTTTAATTATTTCTTACCTGAATAAGAGTGCTGTGTCCCCTCACTAGATATTGATGATGTTCCTCCAATTGCTGTAATACCTTGCTTTTTGTTTATTGATTTTCGGAAAGATTTGCTAACATCTTTACTTTTCAATTCCTGAATTATCTTGAATAAGAAAAATAGAGAGCATTTTGTGATTGAGCATACCTTCAAATAACTAAGTGATAACTCATGTAAGTACTCTAGAGTCAGTAATTAAGCTGACTGCCTTTCTTTGGTATTTACATTGACTTATGTTCTGAAAAAAAAAAAATCACTGTATGGGTAAAACTAGTTTAAATCCCTTCATGAAACTTGCATACTGGATATCTAATATATTATTTCTCAGTGAGTACCTCAAGTGCTACCTTTATTAAGCCATGATATCTAAAAAAGTAGATATGCAACAATCTACACAATTTTTCCATAGATGTTTTGGTAAACTGAAGAAAACACTGAAGATACACACATTTTCAATGACTATAGCATATTTCTTCCTCTTACTTCATCATATGCTTTACAGTAAAAGGTTACTACGTGACAGTTACACATGCCCTTAAACAAGCTGACACCATTTTCCACCTGTCTGCACTGTAAACCACGTTGGATATACTGATATGTTCTAGATGTGTCCAAGTACTGTAGAAGTCTCAAAACTGACAATGAAGTAACAGATACAGTTCAATACCTGGATGCAAATATTTGCATCTCACCTATGAACCACTGCAAATTAGAATCTTGGAAAGAAGGATCAATAACTAGTTCAACAAGTAACCTGCTGCAATTAGCAGCAGTACTCTAAATTAAAAGCAAAAACTAATCATCCCCAAACACATACACAAATCAACAGCCTGAAAAGTTTTTGTTTCTCTTAAATAAAGCACACTAGCCAGTGATCCGCATAAAAAAAAGTCTAAACCGTTCAAATCTGTTCACTAAAAGTGAAAAACTGTATCTCACTCCCAGTAAAGAGTAGCCTTTAGTACAGACATCAAGCATAGTAGCGCAAGCATTAGTTTATCACTAAGAGAATTCAGAGGCCAGTATCTAATTAGCTACTCTTTGTCAGGGCAAGGGCTGACCAAACAGTTCCTATAATTTGTAGTCCATCCCCTCATCTTTGAGGAAATAGAAGGTAGAACTGATTGAAACTACTGTGCTCTCACATGCTGCCCAAATGAGATCTATTAAGTTAAATGGGAGAGTGAAATATAACGACTGGAAAATAATTACATAGGCTATTGTAAATTGTCACAGAAAACTTTTCCATTCTCAAAATACTATTTATTTGTATCAAAATAGTACTTAGTTGTACCACTTAATTCAGTTTTCTATCCTAGTTCTCAAGAGATACCAGACAGTAGAGAAACATCCAAAGGGAATGTCTTACAGAGACAAATTCTTCAAAGTTGATTCTCCCATCCTTGTTGCTATCTGTCACTGCAATGATTTTTTCTGCAATCTCCCGGACTTTGTAACCGGGCAAGGGCAGACTTGCTTCTTTAAACAGGTCTTGAAGCTCATAATCACTGACATACCCGCTGTTGTCAATATCTGTAAAATGAAAGCACAAGTTGTTTTTATACTTATGTAAAGAACCAAGTGTAGCAACTGTTGAGAATAAAGTATAAGAAATACAGTTCTAGGAGATGAGTATTTCGTCTGACGTAGATAAGTAAGCGTGAAGGAATACTTGTAGATTAGAGGCACAACTGGCTAGGAGTTGTGCCATCTTGTTATGTATTTTCTCAGGAACTATCTTATAATCCCAAAGCACAGCTATAACAAGATGGCATATTTGTAAATAGCAAAGTTTAAGCTTTTTTTAAGACTCCCAACAAAATTCTCTATAAACCTTCAAGTGAAAGGGAGATCAATTATTATGTTCCTACCGTCAATATTTTACCGTTTGCAATCAGTAAACTCTAATCTGATGCAAGTTGTCATTAGGAGAGCACACTTACACAAGAAAAACTACTTGCACAAGAACTCTACCTGACTCTGCATTTTGTTTCCTATCCTAGTATCTGATAGACATTTTCTGTTCTTCAAAACTTTTGATGTGGTTAGGCTTACCTGTGAAGATAAATCTGGGATGATCTCTATCTGTTTATTAAAAGGTGACCTTCCTTAATCTATTAACTAGCTCTGTTGGGAGCAATTTGTACTGCCACCTTCACTTACACTTGGCTCCCAAGACCACGTCAGGCACGTCCATGTACAGCAAAGTATGAGAATGCTTTTTTCAACAAGAGGTATGGTATAGCTCCACGATTGTGGAAAGAAATGAATAGCTGTATCACATAAAAATAAATTAAGAAAAATTCAGTATAATTTGTGTTACTCATGACGAATAATGCAGCAGCACCGAAATCATAAAAATACCCTTTGTACTTCCACCTTAGGCCAATCTGTGTGCAGAAAGCTGTCTTGAATTCTTGTCTTAGTATAATAAAGCACCATTTTACAAACCTATGTTTTTATCCAACGTAATGCATAAATGAATCAAACACATTAACTGTTCCCAATTTTTTTTTATATCTATGCATATTTCCATATATATGTATACACATATCTATACAAGCAGAATTTGAGAATGTCCATTAAAATAGCCTTACCTGTAGTGCAATGTCTATGCAATGGAGAGAAGTACTTTTAAAAGCAGAAAAGCTATAGTCCATACACAGTATAGATGAAGCTCAATCAAATACAAGAAATCATATCCAGCATAACTAGTGCTGGATATAATGCCCATCATTTTATATATTTAATGCGAATATTTTCCATGTTTTACAACAATTTTCAGTCTCTTTCATAATCATATTAGAGCTCTTGAAAACTATGAATTAATAGTACTTTGCCAGTTTGACAAATGATGCATCTAAGATAAGTAATTTAAGAGAACCTCACAAGTAACATGACTCAGAAACAGAAGCAAAATGATGTGGCCGCTTTTCCGAATTGTCAAGGTGCTCCCACTTTTGGTTTTTTTCGTTTACTAGTTAAAAGACCTCTCTTCATATTGTCTCTATATCAGAACTCAGCCAATAATACCAGAGTGGATGAATACACATCACATTACAGATGGGCAAGCAGAGAAACATGCTTTCATCTCTAGCCATAATTGACTGCTATACAGTAATTTCCCTGTAATCCATACTACACTAAGTAGCTTCTGTACAGCTTCGTAAGAAGGCCACATTTCACTGCTGACAAAAGACTAAAAACACCTGTTAAAAAAAAAAGCTCTTTTTGTGTTTTTGATACTACCAACAATTCACAAATCACTACTCAAACAAACTTTATGTCTGCATATGTATTAATCCATCCACTGACTGGCTTGCAGACATGTAACAACACACGTAATAACAGGGATGGTCTAAAAAGCAGAGGACATGCTCATGAGCTCACTCAGATTACCAGCTATTTTATTTCTCTAGGTTCATCTTTCACTGAGGGTAAGTTTCCATGATGACAAGCAGAGAGTTAAATACATGCCTTTTCTCTCAGTTTACCAATATAGCTGCAAGCAATTTATCCATAAAAATGAAAAAAGAAAAAAGCTTAAAAACGATGCTTAATTTTTTATATTTTACAGAAAGCGTAATACAGTAAGGAAGAAAATGCTTTTCAGTGAGTAGGAGCAGTACAGACAATTCTTAGAGCAGAAATGTGAAAACATGCAGGAAGGAAAGGGAGAAAGAAGGAATGCAGATGGTGAAAGCCAAACAAACAGGAAAGCTGTCAGACAATACCAGTGAGTATCTACCTATCCTAACACCTCCCAGTAGACTGATAATGTATACAGTGCTCTTTTCGTTGGTCTGTCTTTCCAGCTCCTGCAGGCTACCGACTTCTTGAGCTACAGACTATGTCAAGATAATTGTTTAAGAACAACTCATGAATTACCTTCCATGGATGTTTCTTATTCCTTTAGCATTTCTACTCTTTTTTGGTCTCAACAACATTCCGAGTCAAAGGGTTCATGGTTTTATTATTTGCCATGCAGAAAAGGTACTACTTTTTATTTTAAGCTTTCTGACTGTCTACTGGGCATCACGTGATCCCTGGATTGACAGAAACTGAGTAACTTCTTCTTCACCTTTTCCACACTACTCATGGTCTTACAGATCACTAACGTACAGCTTCCCAATAGTCTCTTTACCAAGCTGGAGACTCGTAATATTTAAGGTTTCCTGCTTAAAGCGACCCTGTTCCCCCATTATGAATGATTACAAATACGTCCGTTTGATTTGCTGAGCTACACAGTTACACATCACTCCCGCAGAACTGCAGCAAACAAGAAATAAAGCAGACATGAACTTTAACATTCACAACGGTATTGCAATTTGGAAATAAAGGTTAGTTGCTATATAATTTCTCCCTCTTTCTGTTTACTCTCTGATTAATCTGCAAACATCCTGTCAAGCATACAAAATTGTAGTTATTTATTAACATCTGCTAGCTACAAAAGCAAGATAAAAAAAATCTCCAAGTTTAGCTTACTTACAATGTAAAATCTGATCCAATAAACGAAAAGAGAAATTACTAGTTCACCAAAGCATGCAAGTAAAGCAAAGTGTCAGTAATCCAACATGAAAATATATTTAACAATTGACATTTAATCAACCTTTTTTTTTTCAGATTTAAGGAGTTCAAAAAACTGAATTTTGAGACCTATCATGCTGCATATAGAATGGCACAAATAATGCAACTGCCCAGCAAGAAAATGTATCTGTTTTCATTGCTGAAGTTGAAAGAAAAGAATAAACACACATAGTTTCAGTGAAAATAAGAGGTTTTATGTAAACATTCTTACTTTCTTAGATATTACTGGCAACATAGAAGGAAGACATGGTCCTATCAAAACAAAGCGATGCGTAAAGATTTCTTCCACAAATCCTACATGGCTTCGCAATGTCAATGGCATCCTTATTATTTTCTTATTTAAAACATACCTATTTTATGGAATGCTTCTCTTAGTTCTTCGAGCTCTTCACGAGAGATAGTAGTTATGTTGTTTTCCATCTTTGGACGGCAAGAAGTGTTGTCCTCAATTGCTTATACCTAACAACAATAAACAGGAAATATATAAGGCTTTAATTCCAAGCACATACTAATACAAGTTACTGATCTTTTCAATACAAGGTACCAGACCTGAATGACGTTTCCAAGCCTGGCACACTTAAAGCATTACAAACAACACTTTAAAGTACATCAAACACATAGCAATTCTTTTCACTGTAATAGTGACTGAGAATTCACAATAGCAGCACCTGTTTTCATACGCTTGATCTTTTCATTGGCATAGAATAAGCACTGACCAACAATCTACTTCCACTGCTCAAGCAGTTTTCCAACATTAAAATCATCGCCTTACATTTCAACAAACAATTTTTAGAAAAATTAATTTCTAAGTGCAATGCAGTATCTTTGCCAATTAGCATTTAGTGCTAGGATCTAGTCCTGCAAAGCACTGAGCACTCCAACATTTGAACAGCAGTAAACCTCAGTGGGACACTTTCAAGTTGTAAGCACTTTTCAAGTGCTTACAATCAGTGGGTGAATGCTGAGCCTTTCCACAGCTGCTGCAGAAGTTAACCACCTCCTGACCTTTACTCCACAATTCTGACAAGCCTATTGTCTCGTAACACTGTCAAAGAGCCAAATAAAGGCTTTTACTGAGCACAAAGACTGGAGTCTCAATGGGAATCTACTTTCTCTACCCAACTCCATAAAAAAGCAAAACAAAACAGAAGGCACCTTCGCAAGGGTTGATAAACCCCCATGACAGATCCTTGCCCGTTTCCTCTTACTGAAGCTTTACTACAACAGAATGATTCGGACCCTTGTTAGTAAGCGCAAGTTTGTAAAGAAGTCACACACAACTGTCTCAATACGAAGCTTATATTTGCATTTGCCATTTTCCACCGTGCACATGCCATTGGCGCAGACAAGGTAAGCCTATGGCAGCACCCATCTGCGTATGAGGCTGTAGAGAGCACTATGTGCTACAGGTGGTGCTGTGCCTACCATAAAGTAAAAGTTTTGTCTTTGCTTTTACTTTATAAGCCAAAAGTGACAAAAAATCCACGTTACATTAATATTTTCATCGAAGTTGTCCTTGTGTAAGTTTTCCCTTCTGGTTTAGTTGCTTCTGGTTTAGTGTTTTTGCTTGAGAGCAAGAAAAATACTCCTGTAATGGCCAGGTTATTATTTGCTCATAATAATTATATTCAGATCTGCTATATGCAGGTGCTTCTCCCCACAAAATCACGCCTATCAACAGAATGTGCTATTACCCACTGGATGAGACACTGGAAGGGCAAAAAGGGAAGACCCAAATTCAAAAACTGGTTTTACCGTGGACCTGCTGGCTGCCCTTGGCCAAGACTGCACCTTTCTTTCTCACCTTTGTATGTCCTGACTAATTAGGTTACAAACTTTCCTGATGCAGGGACTGCCCCATAACTAGATGGTTGCACAATGCTGCAACAACAGGATCCCTTCTGTGGTCTGCTGTAAGGCTGTAATAATGGAATCAGAATTTGGTTCAGAATAAAGGAGATGAAACATTATCAATCTGAGTTTCTGTCAGAAAACAATTTCTTCCCCATTATAGCTGCGTCAGTTTTCTTTCAATCCTTCACAATCTGACAATGAGAAAAAATACAAATGAAGCAATCGCACAGGTCACCAGCACATGAGACAATAGGCAGCAGGGCACTACATCAGCTGCGGTTTGCTGGAGGATCGTGCCAAGAAGTCAGACCTTTCCTGGAGGTTTACAAAGGAGCACATACAATACCGCTGATGTGAGGTACTCTACTGTGAAATTTTAATACAAAACAAATTAACTGTGGTCAGCCACCAACAGGTATAACGTTGCCTCGCTACATTAACCACTGAAGCGTCTCCTGATTTCAGAATTACAAGCGGTGACATCACTGCTGGGGATTATTTCACTGAGAAAGATATCACACTACTGTATTAGTGATGTCGAAGCCTGACATATCCTGCAACTGGGTAGAATGTTTACTACAAATTGGCTCTCCCTGCCTCCCTATGAAATGAGACCAAATGAGAAGTACAGCACAACCTGTTGGTCTGCATGGCGTTCACGGGTTGTCCATGTTTGCTTGGAGAGCGAAGAGCACAGGGTCAGCCTTTCTTTCTTCTGTAGCTACCTCCAGCTACACAGAAAGTGGGAATTCCCACTGTATCCAATGCCTAAGGCTGTCAATATTCTAATGTCCTCATATTTACACAGTATCTTTCAGGAGAAAAAGGAGACATGATACAACTTAACAAAAAAACCCCAAAACAAAGAAAAAACCCATCCGGATTAAAAATTGACGTGCAAATATTAAGAAACACAGTTATTCAACATATTTGAATACTATGTTGGAAAGCATGTCACTGGATGGAGATTCAGGTAGCCAGAAATTAGAACTTGACCAGGATACTGGGATTGGTAATTTTACTCAAACCTACCAATCCAAAACTATGTATTGTGGCATTCCTCCTCCTATTATTTTGCCTTTTGTTGAATCCAGAATGATAGACTTGTCATCATTTATATTCATATTCTATATAAATAAAGAGTTATTAAATGAAAACCTCAGCTTTTTAGAGATTTTTTTAACTGTAACTATGCACATGTTTAGATTGCTGGGCAGTTTTCAATAGGATGGTTTTGATTCCCTCAACAGTATTTTCATAAATGCAAAGTAAGTTTTTACCTTTTATTTTCTAATACAATAGGCAATGGGACAATCTTTTTGCTACTGTTTTTACCACTGGTAAGAGAACTCTGTATGGGAGAGAATAAACTGTACTATGAAGTACTCACTAAGAATTCTCCATTTGTTTGTAATGAAAAAAATACTCCACAGGAAATGGTGGAAAGGTTTCTAGAACTAAAAAAACAAATGCTGAACGAGGTATCCTACATGTAGCTAAACCTGTATGCATAATGACACGAGCAATGCTCATGAGCTAGCAATGAGTAGCCCCCAACTTTTTTCAAAATACTATTTTTAAATAAACAAAGCAAATATTTGTTCAAAATACTATAAATACCGTGACTTCGTTTTAAAGAACATTTTTTACACTATTTTTCTCTTGTTTGTTGGTGGGGTATTTTTTTTTAATCTTTGGGGTTTATGTTTTGAAGTTTGTGCTTATCTGAAACCATCAGTTAGACATTTCCTTCAAAAAGAAAATGACTTGGAAGTTAGATTCTCATGTAACAAACTTCAACTGCGGGTCAGGGTTTTAAGGAAAACAAATAACATGAGATGTGGTGAAATCTAAGATAGCAACTGTATTGCCAGACCATTCAAGAAAATACAAGAAAATTTTTGTCACAACAGTATGTGACTACTGTCTCAAAGTACAAAAGTAAAAATATTTATTTGGGCCCTATGTGCAGCATAAGCATTTATTTATCTACACTTACACTGCTGTGTAAGATGGAGAAAAAAACCAAGTTATGTGCACTATGTAACTGATTCTCATCTCAGCAAAAGTTTCTGCTTCTTTTAAGGCAGTAGTTTACTTTTCTTCCATGACGCTATTTAAAGTTCCCATAATAATTTAGTTTTCTTCCATGATGCTATATAAAAAGAGTTCTTAAACAACAGGGGGTTATTTTAATGAGATCCTGTCTACTTTACTCAGGTTAGTATTTTCTCTGCCTTCACTGGGACTGTTCCTGTGGGTCACACAGGATATGGCCTTGAGGGTGTGTGGTGAGTTAAGTCTTTTTCCTTCATGTCACTCGATCTTATTTAAGTACTAAAATCCTACTCATCCATTTTGCTAAGCTTACTAGCAGCATGTACCAGTCTTCATACTCAAAAGAAAAAAAAATTAAAATGTATATTCAGAAAAAATGACCTTACACACAGATGTTTCTGGAAGTGCAAGTACCCTGATTGGAAACCTGATGTGGCAATTAAAAATAAAGAAATAATGAACTGTAGAAAAATCGGGGGGAAAAATTAAACATTTAAATCCAAATTACTAAGGAAATTTAAAGGACTCTGAAGCTGCAAAAAGGCAGAAGACAGTCCTCTGAAATACAGAAACAGCATGCCAAAGTGTAAGTGAAATATTTAGCCACGCAGGTGCAAAAGACAACACCACTTCTGTCATACTGTTGATGTTTTTTAACTATTTGCCATTACCATGAGTCAGATTTTATCAAAAACGATTTCTGCAAAGTTGCAATGCAATTAGTATCACTCCTCCCCTTTTACTATTCATAATTTAGATTTTCCATCATGTTCTACTTCAGAAAATAGCAATCTTTGGTTTCCAAAGACGTTGATTATTTCAGTAACACAGTAGAAACATCTGTTCTTGAATGAAGCAGACAAAGCTGATACCTCTGCTCTAAAGAGAGTCTTAAATAGCCTATTATATAATTACAGGGTAAATTAGCTGGTCAATTAAATGGCAGAAGAGCTTCAATCATGGTTCTGTCATTCAGGAGATCTAGTTTGAGCAGAGGCAACACCTAAACTACTTAGTCATTTCAGACAATTTCAATATAGAAACAGAGACCTTCTATCTCAGCTAATAAATGCCTTGCACACACAGATTTATCATCACCCAAGATAACTCAGTCCACAGGCAATTCCGACAAGATTTAACATTAAGCCTCCAAAGGTGCACGTCTATTGGAACTGTGACTACCTGCTGAAAGATATATTCGATTACAGAGGACAGATTTCTCTGTACTCTGCTAGTATTCATATGACACTTAGATTTTCTGTAGTCTATGCTTACATTAAACCATCTCCTGCTGTCCCAGAACAGGGTAGGTACAAGCACTGTTTTTATGCTGAGAAAGTGCCCTTGATCCTCTTTTAAGACCTCGCCAATATGCTTAACATGAACTGACAATATTCATCTATCCCTAGCCTGCCTGCTACACCTGGAAGCCTTTTTGTATTTATGGACAATTCACTGGAGTCTCCCGGAAACGTTCCACATCCAACATTAATACAGATACAAACTTCTGTTGATACCATCGTGGTATTTCTTTGTGTGCAGAGGAGTGTCTGTGGCTGAGCACCACAAAGGATAAAGCAAGCAGGCCAAGCAGCAGTTCCTGCCACTTTTTTGACCTGTTATCAAAGCTGTCAGAAAAAACAGAGCACTTAATTGGCAGTCAGGCCCAATAGTTTTCTCCATCCCTGAAGGCAATTGGCAATTTCTTTTCCAGCTCTTCATTTCAAATTCTATTTGCCTTGTTTCCACACGCAGCTGCTTCCACGACAACAATGCACATTACAAATGCTGACTCAAGAGCTCATTTTCTTTTGTTGCTGTTCTTTTTGTCTGGCATTAGGGAAAAAAGTCTTGATTGCAGAATACAGTCCTCTAATCATAGAAAGAAAGAATCTAATACACCTGTAGAATGATGAGCACTGGGTCTTATGAAGAAAGACGATACAAAAATAGATCCACTCCTAATGCAGCAAAGAGGATGCTTGTAAACCTTTAAAACAGGAGAGCACCGAAAGGTCAAAGTAACTAGCTATATAAATACATATACCTGTATATGTAAAAAAATAAAAAAGATATTGCAACTGCTGAAGCACATTAGTAATTTTCAAAAGAAGAGGCAGGGTATAATTATGGTATCAGGTAGTTATTAACAGAGTAGTACGAAGTGGAAAGTTCTTTAAATATCATCCAGTCAGCCTGAAGCTTCACCACCTGAAAGAGTCAGCCTGGGCTCATAAACATGACTGGATACATTTATGACCATCAAAAGTATTTAATTACTAGAAGTTAGAGGATAACAATGAAGAAACGTTATGCTTCAAACATACAAACTGATAATCCATGGAATTTTCCTCGGTCTTCTATGTACAGCATTACACAGTGAACAAGGTACAATTTAAGAGGGAAAACCAGGTATTTTAACTTCTTCCAAAACTATATGCACTGATCTTTGCTAGAAGACGACTATCAAACCAGCCAGAGTGACAAATTTTGTGCCCATGAAATATGGTTTTACGTAAGGAGAACTAGAAGATTTACATTGAAGTTAATTATTCACTCTATATGAATTTATTCAACATAGTACAGTAACTCTGGTGGATAATAAAATCAACATTTTCCACTATGCCTTTAAGATAAACATGGGTGACTCGAATAAACAGTAAAACAATAAGCTGAGATACCTAGCTGTTAGACAGGTCATGGGCCTGATCTGACTTCACTTACTATGGTATAAATCCAGAATAATTTCATGAGGCTTAACTCAGGATGAAAAGCAATTCTATTACAAAGCAGATACATCTTTACTTTAGAAAGATACCTTTTCATCCAAACAAAATGCCTTCAGCATCCTTCGGCTGCTGAGTATACAGAATTCATCAACAGTATCAGTTTCACATAGTTTCCTTCACATGCATCATTCAAGAGGATCTCAGACTGCCTGTGCTTTGTACTGTTGTATTCAGCACTCCTAATAAACATCAATGGAAACCTTACCTATGCCAGAAGGACCACTTCTAGGAAAATAATTTTGGAAAAAATGCTATTACATGCAGAGTTCATAGAAATACCTTTCCTGAAACATTCTGCAAACCTAACCTGTTTACAGTTTAGCTACACCAACACCTTGGACTGAATTTGCCCAAACTGATTATCTCAGACCATGTGTGACCTGTTCTGGTTTGGTTAATTAGTTATTTTTCTAAGAGTTCTACAAGTTTCACCTGCCTCCAGCACAGGGCTGGGAGCATTTTATCCCCTCTGTTCTGGAACAGGGACATGAAATCTGTCTACCCCATATCCACAGGCAAAGCGATGCCTGCTCATCCAACATTAACCCAGACGTTGCCTGATTTATAAAACTCATAAAATTCCTCCTTGAATCTGTTCTGTCAAGGATTCTTTGAGGCTGTACTCTTCCATTTCATTTGCATTAAGCATGCTGTAGTCTAGAACAGCAGGTGGTACGCCAGAATTCGCCTCTGCAATCGCTCCTTGCAGCTGCCAAGAGAAGGCACAGCACCTTCCCCTCCAGTTCCAAAGATCAAGGGGAACGTAGGGAAGTGAACTCCAGTCTTCCAAGTCCCACAAAAGATCACAGGCCACTGCTCCACTTCTCATCTCGTTTGCTTTAATACAAGCAGCTATGGTATTAATGAGCACGTCATCAAGAGCAAATCTGAAGTAGTGACATTCTCTGTGAAACCAGGATGCTGAGGTGATACAAGACAATACCACTAGCCCTGCAGAGCTGTGTGCATGAGTTACTGCTTTCAAACTGTATTTTCTGATGTTTATAAATACAGTCATTCATAACACACTAGTTGTTGTTAGATTACTTTTGCAAGTAACACGGAACAGCAAGGAAGTTAAAGTTGTGTATTTCTGCAATATGGTGCTTCCTGGGCTCCCTACCTGTTAGCAAACCATTTCCAGATGAAAAAAAAAAATACATATGCACAAAGCTGCTTCCATGCAACGAGTAGCTTTTCTCTAGGACTGGAGAATACCAGGCAAATCAGTATTGGAAATACAGAAACAAGATTTTTCTCATAGATTTCTTTATAAGAGACAACACTTCTGTCTTTCAGAATACAAAATCAGATTGTCTGCAAAAACAATATACCCCTTAATCTGAAGCAAAATCATCCCAGTTTTGAGATGGGCTTTATGTGTTACTTGATGAAAACTTCAAGATTAAGTATTCTGAACTGTCTGCATATTTTATGTAATTTAAATATAACTTATTAGCTTTCCAATAAATAAGGGAGTTCAGAATCAAAGTATACAAAATAAAATACTAAACAGTTGTGCCATAATAAGCAACAAATTAAGGGACAAA
>NW_008824932.1:6498418-6511934 GCF_000699105.1 Pygoscelis adeliae | reverse complement strand
CTAACATGGTTAAATTCAAAGAACTCTGATCCAAAGTAAAGGTTGGATACAGTGAATCTGCTAAAGTGGCACAACCTTTGCCTTGGTGAAAGTTCAGTAACAGCACACACATGGTATCCAAGCTCTGTCAAGAGAAGTGCAGACACATAAGGAAAATGAAAGCACAGTAGGAATCTGAATACACTCAAACCATAAATCTTAATTACGTTTTATGCTATGTCAACATCTTCCATGATCAATTTCAAGTTTTTAAATATTTGTTTCATTCCTCAACAACACAAATATTTAATCAGGAAGAAGAACGCAAAAGGCATAAGGGCTTAATGTTTAACATAAACATACCAACTATCCACTAATAAGAGACTGTTTCCACTAAAAAGTGTTTTCAGAACTCCTTGCGAATAAAAGAAGCTTATGTTCTCATGGAAATGAAAGAGAATAAAGAAGAATAGAGTTACTACAGTTACAGTAGAAAAGGATGCTCCTATTATGCCCTTTAAAGAAGTTTGAGCCTACTACTTGCAGGCAAACAGCTTGGAGACAGAGCTAAAGGTACACAAGTTTAAATGCCTGGATGACTTCAGAAGCTAGGAAGATGTGCCACCAACCTATAGCAATTCAGCTCTGAAACACCCTAATCAAGCCTTACAGTTAGTCTAAAGGAGATTAGTTACTTTTGCATTCAGGTACAGAACATCTTCCAGAGGCTCACAATGCACCTTATATTACCACAGCAAAGGTACCAGAGTTATTAAGGACAAGTTTTTCAGTTGTATTCCAGCAACTTCAACTGAAGTCAGCTGAATTTGTGGATTTTCCGCACCTCTAATAAACATGCCCTAAATAAACTAGTGAAAAACTTCAGAAACAAGTAACTCAAGTACAATGCAACTGCAATGATATTCCTTCCAAGAGAGATAGAAGCAGCTCTTGTTTACTGCTGCTATAGAAATGCAAGTGTTAGCATAAACAGAAAGGTTCCTCAAGGCCTCAGCTCCATAGTTCATTACACACATGGAAAAGTCATAGACATACTCGCTAACATTTTAATTTTACAATAAGAAACTCTTGCATCCAGCAATAAAACCTACATGCCGTTAACGGCATACAAGGACAGGAAAGAATAGGCAAAAACAGTGGCAGGAGAAGTGGGACTAGGGAATTCCCTTGGGAGACGTGATCATGCAGAAAACCTTCCCTTTGTTCAGCAAACCCTAGAACAAGTGTCTCCTCTAGCCTATTAGAAAATGTACATTTCTAGAAACCACTAGGATTGTAATAGATGTGTTCTTGTGGGTGTGATATTAACCATCCCAATGTAAATTATTTTCGTGTTGCTTTAGCTTCCACCACACTGTCCAGAGTCTAGAATAATTTTTACCTTTTACTGATACAGTTAAAACTAAGGCTCAGAAAGGAAATTCACAACTCCTGGTATAAAACTCATTAAACTTGCAGCCCATTCCTGAGAGCTGTGTGGCTTACACTTGAGACACCCATTTTCACCCCTGTGCTTCAGATATATAACATAGTTACATCAGGTCTGCTTCTATTCACAATTAAAGTCACATGTATTTGCAATGAAAAATTTTATTCACATTAAGCATTAACGTGTTTTCCTTAGACAGCTCAAGAACACTACCAAGCCTGCCCACTATAACTCAAAATAATAATGGTAACAGAAGTGAAGCAACCCCATCATCTCATCTTTTTATCCAAGAACCTGAAGTTGAGTTTTTGAATATAAGTTAAACATTTAAAGGCACTGTTCTGAAAGCAAAAATCTTGCTTTTCCATTTTACACGTGGCAATGTCTGTATTGAAGTAATCCATGATTGCAGAGCTACATAATAATATATATTATTATACTGAAACCTATGTCCCATGCTGACTAGTCATTTGGCTTCCCTGTACACAAGTGTGCTAGACCCTCCTTCCTGGAGAACTTCTGCAAGTCCCCATCAACTACCTCTTCTGCTCTTCCTATTCTACAAGGCTAGCCTTGCCTCACTAACCGTGTCCCCATATCTACCATCTTTACCCATATGAATGTCTTTGCTTGCGTATCACTTCCGAACGCATCCATTCAGCAATCAGGCAAATGCAGTGCCTCTGGAAGGCCAGAGTTGGCAAGGATCATGCTTTCCAATTAGCACTGGAAGCCAGTGCTGCCACCAAAAGCAAGGAAAAAATACGGGCTGAACCAACACCACAGCCACCATAGCACAGGGTGCCAAACCCAGAAATTGTGGCAAGATGAATGCTTACTAAGGTCAAAGCATCATAGCAGTTTTACCATGCAAATGCATGTTAGATGGAGTCTATCATTAACACATAGAAAATTTGATGAGAAACTACGAAACAATTTGTCATAACACCCATTTGAATACCAGCCACTGCTCTGAAGAACAGAATTTTTTTTTTTTTAAGTCCAAACTTGGTTTCTCTGTGACATTTCATTAAAGCAAACCACACTAAAATATAAATGGAAAGGCTACACTAATAAAAGCAAGTTCATTCAGGCACTCCATTCTCAAGTCATTCTTTCGTGCCTAGGCTGACATTACATATCAAGTTTACAACAGCAAAAGAGAGTGAGTTAAAAGACATACCAGGAAATGATAATTAATCTCTTTCTTTCTCTGTCTAGGTTTATGCATATACAACTTTTGTTAGCATGCAACTACAATGACAAATAAAAATTGCATTATTTTTATAGGAAATTCCCATATAAGTATTCTCTGATATATATCTTAATTAGAAAACAAATCCTGAAATTCTTATTGAAACATTTGCATCAATAAGAATTGTGTCTGTGCACACAGCAAAACTTCATGCTCAGAGCTCACGATGTGTTGACAGGACCCTCATTTGACAGAGGGGCTTTCTGGGTGTCAATAGTCATAACGCAAACTTTTCAAAAACAATCACAAGTCAAACCCTAACCAACAACAACAAAAGAGAAATGTCAAAGAGTGTTAAAATTACTCATATGGAATGGCATCTGCCTTCTGTTTTCAGATACTTCACATTATTCTCAGATTAACTTTTCAAGCTTTTCTCTGTAACTGGAAGGACGAGTAATTTGTTTTAAAATTAAACAGATCCTCACATAATTTCTCAACTCCACAAACTGACTTTTGAGAACATCTTCAATTTTCATGGAAAGCTCAGTCAAATTATGAGAACTGATGATATTGTGCAAGTCACTGAATCACCATCTTCCGGTCTGCCTCTAAATTACAATTTAAATAGTATGTTTCTAAAAGTGATAGTGCTATTAAAGTTAAGTAGTTGCAATGTTATCTCCACCTCAGTATTTATAGTAAGGAAACAAAGGTAATCAGAAACATTAAAATCCCACAAATAGCACAGCTTTTCACTATCTACCAGCTTCTAGCACAGCAATCGTTATTACCAATTTCACAGCCAAAATGCTGCTGCTGCTATTAGCAAATTACAATTTCACATTACATGCTTCACAGTTTTTCAGAGTTTGCTGGATTTGGCATTCCATCTACTACAATCAAAGTGTAATCACCTTCAGCTGCTTAATCTGTTACAATATCACTGATATTTTCACAATACCTTTTGCAAGGCTATCAGTTTTTGTCCCAAGCCTCTATTTCTTCCAGATTCAGTGCTGCTTGAGAGGTAGGACATACTGTACTCAGTGTTCTTTGCTAAGGAATTTATCCTTCTATGGTACTCGCAACTTCAGAAAAATATCTTTCTTAAGCCAACTGGAACATTATGAACCATTTTTCTTTTCTCCAAGCGTGAAAATAACATTTACTTAGCATGTAACTTAAAAAGCAAAACTATGAACAAAGCTATCAGTGAACAGACTAAGAGGCAGAAGGGGAGGGAGATCTTACGACAGTGCAACTGCAACACTCCAGAAAACTACTGCCTTTATCTTTCTGCGTGCCTGCTTGCTGGTAGTCTGAAGTAGGAAACCTCAGGTTGCTGTGAATACTAGAACTCCAGTGGAGGGCCACAGGGTAACTCTTACTAATGAACTTAGTTTTAAGGTCACCCCAGAAGTTAATCATGTGAAGACCATTAAGAGTAACAACAGAAATGCACATTCATTCTCCCGCCCTCAGCAATTCAACTTACATCCACATATTCTCCACATTCTAGCTAACTGCAATTACTAAATAGTACCAAATAGATGTGTGTTGCCAGAGTATTTTTCAGCTTCATTAATTATCGGATGGCAGTATGGCCTTCTGTCACCTGCTAATTCCTCCTTCAACTCTACATGGTTCAAAAGATTATTAGCAGATTAGACTGATCAGCTACTATACTACAAGCAAGCCAGGATTTTCTGTCATGGAAAATTCACAGGTTATTTTTGTTTTTCTTTTTTCATTGGTCAAGCTAGAGGAAAAAGGAGGGTCTTCTACAATACATGGCAAAAGCAACTGGCAGCATTTCAAAACCATCCAGTCTCTGCGGAGTCCGCAGATGTATAAACGCCACCCATTTGCTAGTTCATAGCCTTAAGGAGCTATGTTTGCTACAGTGTTGAGGATAAAAGGAGCACATTAGTAAATCTGAGTAACTAAAACTAAATAGAGTATTGTTTGTAGCTTCTAAACTAGAAGACTATCTGGGGCACACATGAAGTTCATTTGCTGGTACTGTAGTTCTTAATAATTAGGCCAGAAGAAAACATCTGCAGTTGTTGCCAACTGTCATTTTTAATCGTATTTTGAAGAGGAAAAAGAAAGAAATTTCTCAGCAAATTTTTTGTAACTAAATTATTCAAAACCTCAGCCTTAGGATTCATATGATTAGGAGATAGTTTTTATTTAAGAATATAAATGTGTTTCTGTTGCTTAGGAGAAAACTTTACCATCTTTCTTACAAACATCAGAAATCAAAATTTAAAAAAAAACTTTATAAAGATCTTGGGTTTAGACAAACTGATTTTTTTTTCTTAAATAGTTTGTACTGGCAACATGAGCAGACATCCCTAAGCATTTAAATCATACATTGCAACTATGCAAAACAATGCATAAAGATGTGCATGATTTTATTAACTAGGAATTTTGTTTCTTTTTTTCAAGTATCATAAAAACATTCATCTTACAAAATAGTGCTAGGTTAGTAACAACCTTTACAAACCTAAAAGTGATAGTTTAAAAAAATTACTTGTTGCTTTAAAATTAATGGCCTAAAGTCCCATAAAGTGAGAAAGATACACTTATACAGTTATCTACAGTCTAGTCACTATAGGGCACAATACTAACTACACAAAAAAATCCTTTAAGCTGGTCACGCAGATTACCTTTGTAAGGAGTCCTTTTTCTTAGCTAAACATGAATTCTGAGTATTCTTAAATTTGATATGTATTTATATTTGCTTTGTGTTAGCCATTTTAAAATGTCCCACAGTAACATGACAATCGCTTGCTCTCATAGCCTGCGTTAAATGCTAGTCTTCCAAAATGGCCAGATAATAGTCCAAAGTCTTTCCAAACCGTGACACTTTCAAAGTAAAATATTAATATTTCTTACACCGCTTGTACCTGTTAGGACTTTGACAGCAGATTTTCACATGTTCAAATGAAATATGTAGCTAAAACCTGCCTCTTTCATGATAAAATGATCAAGTGTGATCAACTATCTGATAAATCAGCTCTTTTACAAGGGCAAAACATGTCTCTGGAGGAGATCTTACAAGATATAAATTTTATTTCACATAATGTTTTACTAAATAAACAAACATTTTGGATTTTAAGTTAGCTACAATTCTGCACCAAGGGGCTCATCCTCCTCCCACTGACCTTCACAAAAACTGAATAACCCTGTCATGTTGTTCACTGTCACTTTATGGTGACAATTCATGAAAAATAACTTATATTTCCAACTCTCCAAAATTAATGCTCTTGAGCATTAAACAGTAATCTATATTTAAATCCCTATTTTTAAATTTCTAAACATGGCACAGAAATATTTATTGTGCTATTACTATCAATCAGCAACCCAACACTATGCTTACCTTCCATACTTTCATTCAAATATGAGGGACAAGCTTTCCCACTATTGCTGGTCTATCTCCCTCTGATTGAGGAGTCCAGCTGAAAGCAATACAACTCTGAAGTGACACCTTCATGAAGCACTTCTTAGGTAGCACAGAGACTAGAGTAGCCCAATTATTCATCCAACATATGCTTATTTGGTTGAGAAGGACTGATATGGATTAATCCTATTGAGTTTAAATGCCTTGATCTTAATTTACTTAGTAAAAAGCAGAATGGTAGCTTAAAGAATAAACTATACAGCAGAAGAGTTTGTTCCATAGATTAACCACCACAAAAAATATTTCAGGAGGGAAAACATGCAGGAATTTTGGAATGCAACAGAAGTATGTACATCTATTACTATAGATCATTTCATAATTTCTACTTTCCCCAAGGCAGTCAGTCTATCAGACAGAACTTTATTAAAAAGCCCAGCATGGCTGACCCAGTAGCTGTCTTTCACCACAACAGGAGGGCTGCCATTTTAGGTGCAAGCCAGTTATGAAAACAAACATAACACAGAGTGCCAGAAGTAGGGATTTGCGCTGGCATGACAAACAACTGGTTTCGTGTTGCTGTCAAGCCTCTCTTGGGAGCAGCTTTAGCAGGACGTGATCAAACCACCTTGCCCATGCTGAAGAAGCCAACCGGGAGGTTTGAGTTTCAGGCAGAATGGATGGTCTCAAAGATTTTGGGGGGTGTACACATTAGTTTTAATTTTTTTTTTTTTAAATCTCTATTAAAAAAAATATTGCATTCCCTTTTAACACCATCTTTATGCAAAAGCTCAATCAGCCTGACACACAAAGCACTACCAAACTACAAGAGGCAACTGGAATTTTGCCAGGCTTAATTTTATTAGAATGACGGGTGTTGGAGTAATTCCCACATCCACAACGGAAACTTCTACTTTACAATGGCATACCCACATGTACATTTTAGTTAATGCTGACAGTTAAATATAACTTTACTCAAAACATTGCAGAGTTCCCAACAGTGTAGCTTACAGAGGAAATATATTTTCCATGTATGTTTAGCAACACATATCCAGAGAAACACAGTAATAACAGAATAAGGAAATCCCTTTGGAAAGATCAAAGATATATAAATATCAATGATTAAGATGAACAAGATACCTGCTTTCAGAAGGATTTGTCCAATAGGCCTTGAATTAGTGAAGTAGTTATCTGTGGATACAACTCTAAGCACATAACTCTCTTTTAAATCAGTGGATTTATTGGTAAGATTTAGATTTATTTATGTGCTATAACATTTTGCTAATTTGGGTTGTGAAGAATATTCTGCCCCATACAATTACGTTGCCGATACAGGTGATGACAAGTAAAGCAAAATGTATCTTTATATTCAGTTATGAATTGTTTTGTTACTGAATACATCATGTTACCTAAGGGGAAAAAAACAGATTTAGAATCAGAGCCAAGTCCTGATGCCAGCTGTATCACTGGCGAAATCGACACTAGTTTCAATTAAATTTATCTTGATTCTATACATCAGGCTTGGAAGGACGAGACACATCGCAGAAGTAGAATATTCAGCTCAACAGAAAAGGAGAATTTCATACTACTTTATATTGACCTACCTTCAGGATATGAAAGAACAGAATCAAGTTTCCCTTTGTCGTAAGGGGATAAACCAGTGCAAAGAAAAATGGTAGGACATGAGGAAACAAAATGGAAGAAAGGGAGATGTGGAGCTAGAAGAGGAGCCTGATAAATCAGCAAGACAAAAACATTCCAAACTATAAAAATTTTGGAAAACAAAAACCTATGAGGGAACATCTGATTTGAAAAGAAACGGCTAGCTCCTGAAGCTCACATTGAGACAAATCCTTTAAATTAGCATTCAAGTAAATATAATCTTGTTGATAACATACAGCCTAATATTTCAGCTTTACTACATGTCAATGTTTTTAATCAGCCCATTCTACCAATAATTATTAACAAGATGAAAGGATGAATACACTAAGCGAATTAAACTGGGTAATACTGGATCCAGCATTAATTTTTTTTGCTAGTGCCTATTATTATTAAGGAAACATCTGCAAGACAGCCCTGAAAGTGGGTTGATAATCCTTTTCCCACCAAAAGCATGCATGTAGAAGCACACAATCTGCTTTATGCATAATTTATTTCTGAGGCTTAGGAATACCGGTCTCACTGATGAGCTATTGTGACGTACTACCTTTATTCTCTTCAGACACCTGTATGTAATAGCAGTAACTAAGCACACACCCCCACATAAAAATCAAGAAATTCATCAAGTAATTTACATTTAGAAGTGCCAAAACAAATAATAAGGTATATAATAAGGTCATGACTGACATTTAGTATTTCCTGCATGTGATTAGCTGAATCAAAGCTGAAATCATGTAATTAGTAATTTTATCACAAACATAATACACTGGAGAATAGAGAAGTCACCCTTACTTTCATTTTGCAGCCCTTTTCTAAAGGTGTAGGTAGCAACAGCCATGCTTAAAAATCCCTTAATAAAGTGGCAGTACACGACTGTAATGCAGAACTGGTTCTATCAGTACCCTGGAACTCCCAATCCGTATTGAACTTGATCTGACTAATGCCAGTTGTTGTTTTCATTGTTAATATCCCTTTGTGTATCACAATATGACCACTGGTCAACTGTTTGCTCAGTGGATGTCAAGGCTGAAATGAGCTAATGAGACATCTTACGCAGAAGATCTTAAAACCTGGGGTTTAGATTCAAAAGCATTTGCAGTTGCTTAGCTAGGTATTGTTTCCCAGCACCACATTTACAATTTATTGTTTCCTTATTGTCTGGCACAGTACAGTGGAGCCCTCTCCAGTAATAAACTTGCTTGCTAGGATCAGATCCTTTCACTCCCTGGTACTCCTGTTCTACATTTATTTAATCCATTTATGTAAACCTAGCAATTTTTGGAGCTTTTATGGCAACAGTTATCATGGATGTGAAGTATTTCACACATCGTGGTGAACACTATGAAAATATTTTATTTCATTAATTACTGCAATAAGAAGGGTTGCAACTAAACGTTACACACAGACTTTACGTGAAGTATTAAATGTAAGGGTACTAGTACGATCTTTTTAGTTTAGGTATTCCCATAGTACATGCTGTTAAGGTGATGTCCATTCCATTGACACAATCCTCACAGAGTAGTGAAAGCTCCAAGTACTGGGAAAATACTCACCAAGGAATGTTATGCTCCTCCAAAAGGTAATGAATACTGTTCCAACATATATAGGTTTAATTTATTTGACTTCTAAAAAGAGAGTAAAAGGACAAAAACCATGAATCCCCTTTCTCCCTCCTCCATTCTGTTGGTTTCTAAAGTAAGCCATGGAATGAGGAAAGTTGACATTTAGCAGAACTTTTATCAATATTCCCATGCATAAACTCTATTCTAGTCTTAATCAGTATGGAACACAGAACCAGACAGAAAATTATTTCTCCTCACATTAAATCTCTCTCAGAAAACAACAGTGTTCCACTATGAAAGTTGTAGCTAGTACAGCTATTCAGATTTTCATTGAAGAAATATTTTAATAAAAGAAGAACCTATGTAATTACAACAGCCAGAACTTTCAAATGTAGTTTAAATGATGTTTTAAATTAAAACACTGCACAATTTTCCCATAGCATGACTAGTACAGAGTTTTGCACTTTATTAAGGGATTTTTAAGCATCACTGTTGCTACCAGTTTTTTTAAAAAAAAAAGTAATTTCCAGAGCCAATTAAACCATGGAAAAATGTATCCCAAGAAATCATTATGACACATTCTTTAGTTCTGGATTATTTTTTTTTATTTTTAAAATCAGCATTTAAGATTCCAAAAATTTTGCCTTAGGGAACTAGAATCCGGGCATCTTACTCTCATTCAAAGATTATCAACTCAAAAAGTCTTGATGTTATAACACTGATCCTGGTAGTAAATACACCTCTGCGAGTTTTCTCCACAGCTACTAGCCTCAAGAATAATCTTTTCTAGAAATGCTAGAAAGCAAGAAACAAGTAACCAAAAAATATATACAGGCAGCTATTTTAATAGTAGTAGTTGTAGATAACGAAAAAATAGTCATTGCTGTGACATAAATAACCCCAGGTTCCAAAAGAATGTATAATCTAACATGCTATCTCTCCAAATTGCTCAAATGTTTAATTTTACATCATCAATAGCCTTAAGTACGTAAGCAGGTCTATTCATATGAAAAACGTGGATAAATGCTTGCAGGACTAGGACCTGTCTAGATTACATACAGAAAGAAAAGACATGAGAAGAGCAGATTTTAATGTTTTATATATCTTCTCCTCACTTTTTTTTCTCTTTTACCTGTTAGTCTTTGCTTAGTAGTTGAATGTACATATTCCGCTTTTAGATTGCTGGCTTGCCTGCGGTCCTTACCACCATTTACGACCTGTTTCAATTTTTCACCTTTTTTTTTTTTTTAAATCATCAAACCAATATTCAGGACAAGATACAATTTCAACCTGTGCCCCTTCACTCCAGCCAAGTTGACTAAGCAACACAGGCATAGATAAAAACAGAGCATGCTGGAATACACGTTTTTATGGTGTACAGGAACAATGAAAAGCGTTCAAAGGTCAGGCAACTACTCTGACAACCCCTATTATGACTATATATGGAAATTAGTCCTCAAGTAATCATACAGAGTATCAGGTGTTATTACTGCAACCATGCATATGATAAGCCATAAGCACACCTTGATATTACATGAAACTACATACTACAGTTCAGAGGACCTCCATGCACCATCTTGGCTGCATTTCCTCTGACCACCGTATCAGCCTGTATAATGTTCGTATTTCACAGTTCATGAAGGCATCAAGGAATACATATGTGCACTTAAATGGCTTAGTATAATCACTTGTGTCTACCTGCAAGAGAGCTGAGATTTAACTGCAGTCATGCTAACCACACGGGGGAACATCTCACATACATCCACTCTGTGGATGTGTCCCACGAAGAACAGTAATTCTACCTCAGAATTAAACAACAACAGAGGGAATAAAAATACAATTAACATGCTCTTGTGCTCTGGGACCTGCTGGTCCGAGGCAAAGTCACTTAATCTCTTAAAATAAGTACCTTGACCTGCAGAGGCGTGTGGTAAAGAAGCAACGAAAGCCAAAGAAGAGAGAGGCCTGGGTGTGGAAGAATCATGCAACTATGAAGTGAGAGGACTGCCCAAGTGGGGGCAGAGGGAGGAGAAAAAAAATAACATGAGCTTCAGCAGAAATCTTGGTGCTGCCACATACACGGGATTTGATACTTAGCTCTACCTATCTGCATGAATTTCTCCCTGAGTTCTGTCTGCAAGCTGCGACTTCTGCACACCTAAAACTCATCTCACCAATACGAATTTTGCATTGGAAGTGAAAATACAGAATGGTTTCCAGGCACACTATTTTCATTAGTAGTGAGTCACGCTCTCCAGCTGGATGATAATATACCAGCTCCTCCTCCTGAGGGTCAAGAGACATAAAAGCATAAAATAATGGGATAAGGAAGAAACAAGGAGATGAATTAAGAGTTTATTGAGCTGCTTATCGCGCGTTCAAGAAAAGCAAGGAACAAAGTCAGGTCTTTCACTTGGCGTTTCTTTGGAGGGTTTGGGGAGTGCTAGGTTTTGTGAATACCCATAAAAATGTTTTTACGGGGAGCATCTAGCAGACTTCTTACATCCTCGCAGCACAACAAAGTTGTTGTTATGGGCAGTCTTATGTAGAGTCTTACAAGATCACGGTAGCCAGAGGAACTTGATGATATGGTCAGAAAGCAGTAGATGGGGCTTTGCAACCAGGAAGGAAAAAAAAGTCTCCTAACTTCGCTCCAGTGAAGGACGGGGAGCAGGAGATCTCTCTTTAGTGAATTGCTATAAGTACTTGTTACAAAAAAGAAAAAAACCTGAATTACATGCTTGGTAAATGCTTAAAGAAACTGCACCACAAATTTATATAGCATCACAAATTTATATAGCATTCTACCTATGACAAATGGAAGCACTTCTACAATACCTATATTAATATGATCTCACTGTTGACTCAGGAGACATCCAGGCAAAAGCATTTTTTTTTTTTTTTTCCCCCTCATTAAGCACTTTGTGTGCCCCACTTATGCTTTACCAACAACAACAAAAAAAATCACCCTACAATTCAATAAATTTATCATATTTCTTAGGATTGAAAGCTAAAGAATAATATAGCCTGCTCAAACTCTCCTAAGATCCCAACAGATATCTTGCTCTCTTTCTTAACTTTATCAGGGATGACAGGGGAATTTTAACTCTACATCAAATTAGCAAGTAGTGCAATTCACACCTTTCTTAGTGTGATTGTTGTCTCAGGCTTAGAAGTGTACACTCAGAAAGTTGTTTTCACAATATATAGATATTTTTAATTGAAATTGTGTAGAAAATTTTGTGTTAAAAATAACGATACCAAAACCCAGACACACTTGGTCTTCCTGGACCATTAAAGTTCTACTTAACAAAACATGTAAAGCTACATGGTTTCTGCTTTCTCTCTAGGAATGACTCTCGAAAGGCTAATATTTTATAAAGTCAGCTGGTAGAAAACATTGCAATATATGTTGAAAAACAAGCTAAGATAAAACCCAGTTATGTTTTGTAAAGTTTCTCGAAGTATTCCAGGTCCTTCCCATGTTAGCAACCTTTGAAAGGTCAGCAGAATTTTTAATGAAACGGCATGCGCATATTTTGCGGGACAAAAATAACCATCTACGAATGAAAAATTAGTAATAGGTTCCCTGAAAGCATCCGTCTGAAATGAATCAGTAATTGAAATACACACACGCACCCACTTCGTGGACTGCTTTACATGCAAGAGACACTGCCCTAGCACAGTGGAAACAGGCAACAGAATTAGAAGCCTCCGAGAGGATTTTATTTCAGCCCAGAAACCATGCTAAGACAAAGTTCATCAACAAATGCAGAAAGAGCTATACCCCCTAATTAGAAAAAACAAAGCTCAGACTTCAATTTCCCCGCACGTACTCTCCCTGCTATTCCTATCTATACGTAAGCCCCCTTATTTTATCCCTTTATACTCTGAAGTCTTGCTGACTTGCTACATGGGTAGGGCCCACACGCGCAGGTCATAAGCTCACGTTCACCTGCTCACACCAGGACCGCTCCTAAAACACACTCTCAGAGCGTAACTCCACACGCTGTAGAGATCTCCACTGACGGTTAAGCAGCCTTTCGGGTGTTTTCTCAAAACCTTTCGTACTTTATGCATTTAAACGCGCTCACTCCCTCAAAGGAACATAAACAGAAAGCAACATACGCTAAAAGTAAAAAAAAAAATTAAAATAATAACAGCAGCAATATTTTAAACACTGTTTAAGTACGCTCCTCACCGCTGCCTACAGGGAGGAGCGTTCAGCCGGTGGGCACCGAGCCCCCACACCTACCAGCATGCGG
>NW_008824932.1:6466907-6497645 GCF_000699105.1 Pygoscelis adeliae | reverse complement strand
GGGGGGGGAGCGCAGCCGCCCGTTCGACGACGGAGGAGTTTTGGGTCCTGCCGGACGCCGTCACGCAGTTCCCGCCTTGGCGGCGCGCGGCCTGTTTCAAAGCGGGAGCAATGGCCGAGCAGGGCCTGGAGATGGCCTCCATGATCCCGGCGCTGCGGGAGCTGGCCAGGTAGGACGGACCCAGCTCCCGCCTCGTAGGGGGTGTGTGGGGGAAGCGCGGCCGGGATCAGCATCAGCATGTGACGTGGGGAGGTGGAAAAGTAGGTGCCTTCCCCACCGCTGTGTGACATCTCCCGGGGCTGGGCCTGCGCCCTCCTCTCATCCTGGTCGCCTTCTCCTCCCGCCACCTGCCTGGCTTGCTCCCTCCCTCACGGGTGGTGCTGGTAGAACCTGATGGGAGAGGTGTGTTGGCCTGCATAGCATCCTGCGTCCTGGGGACTTCCGTGGTGTTTGTAGCGTGGTTTCACTGAGAATTAAAAGACCTTGAAATGTTTGGCTCTAAAGTTTTAATGGCAGCATCAAGACTGCAGCATTGTTTTGTGGTGGGCAGCTAGTTGGCATGGAGGTACGATTGTAAGTTCAAGATTTGACCTGACAAGAGCTAGCTGCCGTCTTGGTCACCTGGGCAGTTTCTATTGATACCTCTTACCCAGGGTATTGGTAGCTGATCAGTTGAATAATTTTGGTTAATTCCAGAAGTGAAATGGGTTCTTAATTTTATGTTTCTCTGCACCAAAGCTGGTTTGTTGCTTGGCAGTAACGTGGATAAATCTCTTCATCTGTCAGATGTGACTTTAATATATATCAAACATAATTGCATAACAAAATTAACTGATCTTCAGCACTTCATAAAACTTTGTACTTCTGAAGAATAAGTTGTTGGAGGAACAGGCAATATGCTGGTTGATTTCTGTTCTTAAACAAGAAATCAATTTGTATTTCCTTTTTGAAGACTTCTAGAACAAAACAAAAAAAAAAAAAATCAGTGTTCAACATTGTGTTCTATAATGGATAATGTCAAAACAATGTACTTTTAATTTTAGTGCTAGTCCAGAAGAGTACAATGCAGTTGTGCAGAAACCGAGACAAATACTCTGCCAGTTCATTGACAGAATTCTTACAGATGTAGATGTTGGTAAGTGTTACATCCCTATCTTTTAAAATTATTATCTGCTTTATGCTTTAAGCAATTCCTGCCAAAAAAAAAAAGTTACAGCTCTCATTTCAACAGAGGTTTAGTAGTTGAATGCAATACCACTTATGACTTATTTTTTAATAATTTTCATGATGAAGTATTTGGTATTATGATGTGAAGTAACTTAAGTTGGAAAAAAAAAGAAGGGGGAAATGCAGTGCAGGGCTGTATGAATATAAATGTTCGCAACATTGAAAATCAGGAGTATCATGTAATGTGATTGTTCATTGAGTAATGGAGCTTGCAAGTCATAATACTCACAGGGTCTTTCAGAATTGAAACACTTTGTAAGAAGCTTTTTTTTTAATTTTAGAATTCTAAAAAAGCCTTATTTTAGTACTCCTTAAATCATGCTAAGGTTCCAACGATTATAGTACGTGAACAACATTTTGGTAATTATGAAATACATATACTACAAATTTATCATTTGTACATTTGCATCAAGGAGAATCACAGTAAGGGTAACTTACTGTTTGCAACGTATAATTTCATGTAGCTGTCTCAGTAAGACTGATATTTTGTCTAGTGAATTGATCAATTTAAGTATCATACCCATGTTACTCTTCAGATGATGTGTTTGTTAATTCTCTTATAGTCCTTAAAGGGAAGGCTATAAAAATGAAAACAAAAAGCCAATCTGCTTTAGATACTGCTTTTGAATACATAAGTGTTGTATTTTATCATTACCGTGTAACTTTTCTGGTTAATTGCTATCTGAATCTGAGATAGTTTCCTTCTTATGCTGACTAACCATGTGGAATTTGGATAAATCTGATGGGGTTCAGACACCTGTTTCAATGGAGCTATACAGCAGCATTAGATATGTTTAGTATTTTGCTAAACTTTCTGATTCAGTAAGCTGAACTTACCATTTAGAAACTTCTATTTCTTGGAGATTTAGAACAATTCTTAGAGTTTTTTTCTACCAAGATCATAAATCTAGGGAAAATTGTGTGATTAAAAATTAAAATGTTAACTATTTGCTATTCTTCGCTCATCAAACAGTTGGCTATAATACTAACTAAATGTTAATGCATGTAGGGTTAATGAGTAATATTTAAGCTGAGTAATTTATATTTTTCTTCATACAGTTTGGTGTCATGTAGTGGGTTTACAATATGCATAAAATCATTATAGTGTATTAATAAAGCACACTCCCAACTGATAATTATACGGGTTTAATACCATATCATTGTATTTTATATAATAAATTTTTTCTTTCTCTAGGTGCGAACAAAATTTGTGAAGTTGATTTATTGCAATGCTAATTTAGAAATGTCTTTTTTTTTTTTTTAAAAGTTGCTTTGGAACTGATTAAGAAACCAGATTCACAGCCAAGTTCTGTAATGCTGCTTGATTTTATTCAACATATCATGAAATCTTCCCCGCTTATGTTTGTAAACGTGGATGGAAATCAGGAGGAAACGGAATGCAGTTGCATTGGTGAGTTTGTTGAAAATGTTTATGCTGAAGCTTGATGTTTTCAGGATTTAAATTTTCTGACAATAGAATCATACAAAAGAACAAAACTGGGAAAAAGGCAGATTCATAAGTTCAGTGTTATGTATTTGTAAGTAAGTGAATAATACAATAGACTTTTAATATTGTGAATTGATTTGCACTTGTGGTAATGGAAATTTATCGGGACAGAGTTTGACCTTATTCATTACCATTGCTTAGTGATATTACCCGGTTCATGTCGATGAGAGATCCTGTACACATATTCATTGCCTGAGGGTTTTTTTGACAGAGGAAATGTCTGGAACTACCCAGTGGAAAATGTCTGTCTTCCCCCCCCACACCTTGCATGTGCCCCCCACCTCCCCTTTTCCTCTTTTTCAATGAGTCCTGCTTAAGAATTAAATGTTCCAGTGAAGGCTCTCTGTTTTCTAAGCCTACATGCATTTATCTCAAGGAGTTTTCTTTTGTTTTACTGATGAGCAACCTGCTCTCAAGGAGGTGCTCATAATAGGAGGTTTTGGTTTTTATCCTAACAATTTTCTGTTTGCTGTTTCTTTTTTATTGACCTAGAATTTAGTAACTGGATCATAACAAGGCTTCTCCGAATTGCTGCAACTCCAAACTGCAACACGTTGCACAAGAACATCTGTGATGTCATCTGCTCTTTACTTTTTCTGTTTAAAATGAAGAGTTGCTCCATTTTTGAAGTACTAACAAAAGACTTGCTAGAGCTTTTCCAAGACTTAATCTTTCTGCATGAAAGAGATGCACAAAAGCATCTCTGGGGAGATGTACCGGTCTGGCCAGTGACTGTAAAGAGATTTTCAAGCAATACAAGTGACAATGTAGGATATTTAAGATTGGCACCATTACAGCTGATGGGTATGCCCAATATAGAATGTTTGGAAGTTATATTAATGTCTATTCTGACCGACATTGTTGCAGATGTGTTTTTTGTAAGACAAGATATTATTCTCTGGGGGATAGGCTGCTCCCTGTTGGAGTATGGCAGTCCAAAAGTTAAAGCTTTGGCAGTGAAATTTTTAGTAAAATTAATTCATTTAGGAGGACATCCAGAACAGCTGGCCAGTGTTTTCTTCACAGTCTTTTTTGGAATTCTACAGTCAGCACTTGAAATGGATACTGAAGAATCAGAACTCTTTGGAGAACCACTCTTAATGTTGGTGAGGACATTGTTGCCTTTTGAAGCAGATTCTTACAAAAATATTGAACCTGTCTATTTGAATATGCTACTAGAGAAGCTCTGTGCATTGTTTGAAGGTGATGTGTTTAGGTGTCTTCAGTCTGAAAAGCTGAAAGCTGCTTTTTGCCATATACTGCAATATTTTCTGGAGTTTGTTCCAACTGGCTATGAATCTGCCTTACAAGTAAGAAAAGTCCATATCAGTACCATATGCGGAATTTTTGTGAATGTGCTTGGAACTCAGGAAGAACAAGAGGTAGGTTAATTTTAAAAACTGTATTTATGTGAATAGATAATGTACAAACCCTACATCTGTGCAAAGAAGAAAATCTAGGAAATACTATTTTTAGTTGCATAATTAGATTGATACTCCTTGTTTCTCAGCTGTTTCCTGTATTTGTACAGGTCAGAGTTCTTTAATTAGTTGGATGTAGCTGGACCTTATGTTTTTCAGATGTATTAAACTATTGAGAAGCTATGCAGGCACAAGGGTCTGTCTGTAATGATAGTATAAAATTGGGGTAAGGCACAGAGTACGCTCATATAAGGGCAGCTTTACAAGTAATTTCCCTTCATCTGAGCTGCTCTTACTTTTTAACCATGTGCTTTTAGTCATATTTGTTGGGGACAGGCAGACAGGCTTGAATTAAATTAGAATTATAGAATAGTTTGGGTTGGAAGGGACCTCTAAAGGTCATCTAGCCCAACCCCCCTGCAATGAGCAGGGACATCTTCAACTAGATCAGGTTGCTCAGAGCCCCGTCCAACCTGACCTGGAATGTTTCCAGGGATGGGGCATCCACCACCTCTCTGGGCAACCTGTTCCAGCGCTTCACCACCCTCAGCATAAAAAATTTCTTCCTTGTGTCCAATCTGAATCTACCCTCTTTTAGTTTAAAACCATAATGAGGTGTTAATAACGAGATGTTGATATGCTGAGTGTTCCCTCTACCCCATACACCCACGTGCATATCATATCTATTGTCTCTTAATGTGTCTGTCTTGATGGCTTTGGTAGCAAGGTATTATGGCAAGAACTGGGAAAGAGCTGTACAAGCTGCATTCTCTCTGATAGGAACACAGGAAATTTCATTGCTTAGGAGAGTTTTCATCTTGTAATTAAGATTTTTGAACAGAAAGGTTTTTAAGAACTTTGTACCATAGTATTTTGAAATTTTATATTTTAAGTCAGAAACAATAATATCATGTCTTTGAGAAGTAAGGCATAGCATACATCATGGTACCTCTGTTGTTTGTCCGTCCCAGTATCTGGTGAGTCCGCTTTACACCGCATTAAAAACACAAACGGAAGAAATCTTTCAGGAGCTTCATCAGAACCAGCTAGATACTTCTGATACTGATGGGTGGAGCAGCAGCAGTGATGAAGTTCCAGAGAAAAGACGACGACTAAGCCTACCAACAAAGCATCTAAAGAAATCAACTACACCAGTAATGTATGACACTTATTCAATAACTACTTTTATAGTAATTTGGCTAGTGAATAATAACAAACGACAACTTTTTTGAGGCAGTTTCTTCATAACAGCCACATCGAAAGATCTTCTGGGAAAACATCTAAATGATATTTTGAAGGATCAGAATCTACAGATGATTTTTAAGCCAAGCTTTAGTTAAAGAGACTATGTTTTTAATATGTTCAATGCAAATTATTTTCATTTTTACCCACCAAAAACAGAAAAGCTGTGAGAATACATACAGTATGACAGAATCATATATGTGGCTATGCTGTTGCACTGGATGTGGTTAAAGCAGGCCTAGTTAAGTCAGGTTGTTCTCAGATGAACAAAGCCAGTTCTTTCAGCCTCTGTTTGTGCTGTGCTTCAGCAACCTGATTATCTTGGACTTGCTCCAGCATGTTGATCTCTTTCTTGGATTTGGGCACTCAAAACTGGCTCCAGCATGCTGTACTGTAGGTGTGGGCTTATGATCAGCCTTCCCTCTTGATAATACAGCCCAGTATGTAGCTGACCTTCTCTGCAACAAGGTCACACTGCTCTTACATTCAACTTTTCCACAAGTCCATCGGGTCATTTTCTCCAAAGTTGCTTGCCAGCCAGTCAGCCTTCAGCCTGCTCCGTTGTATGGGGGTTTTGTGCCAGTTGCAGGGCTTTTCATATGTCTCTGTTGACCTTCATGAGGTTCTTGTCAGCCTAGTTTTCCAGCCAGTTGAGGTCCTTCGAATAAGCAGCTCTCCTTTTATCCACAGAGCTACCTGTCTCATGGTAGAAAGGAATCAAGTTAGTCTGGCATGATTTGCCCTTGATAAATACATGTGGGCTGTTCCCAGTCACCTTCCTGTCCCTTATGTGGCTAGAAATGAGTTTAAGGAAGACTCTTCCATAACTTTCCCAGGGACTGAGGCTAGGCTGGCAGGCCTATAGTTCCTTGAATCCTCTTTTTTGCCTTTCTTGAAGGTGGGTGTAATGTTTGCCTTGTTATAGTCATGAGGAACCACCCTGGTCACCATGACCTTTCAAGGATTGTAGAGTTATACCTTTATAGCCTTTCAGATAAGTCCAATTTGCATTATATTTAACTTCAGGGTGGGTATCTTGTTCTCCCAAAGAACACATTTAAGCTAAAGCTTCATTTGGTATCTTCCTAATCCTGTATCCAACATGGATTAGCTCTGTTTTTGCTATGATGATTTATCTTTTCTGGAAAAAAAGTGTGTGTTGGAAAATAATTAATGTGGTCGAATTACAGACTTAGTCCTGTAGACATGAAATTGAAGAGCGCTCTATGGAATGCCATCGCAAAGAAAGCTGCGTCCTTAATATCTATCCTTGAGAAAGAAATTCTGACAGCGGATATTCTTCAGACTGTAGAAGGGATTGCTGTAATTCTGCGACTAGCTGCTTTGTGCATAGTTCATTGTTCTCCCCCAACAAATTCTACCAGGTAAAGGTACAAAGGTGAAACCATGAGACCAATAGTTTCTTCTAACTGTTATTATGATTTGTGTGGATTACTTTAATGCTTGTCCGTGTATCAGGACAAGTATTGGGTAAGTCCTGTATGTTTTGAAGAAGTACATTTTCATAGTAACTTTGCTTACAAGCAATACAATATTAAACGTTTATAGTCTGTTGCATTGATCATATGATTTCTATTTTAACAGAATAGATCATAAAGTAACTCATCCGTGTAACTCTGACACATGTAAGAATACTCCGAGCTCCTCAGATTCAGTGGTGAATATACAGTTCACATGGATTTCCTCTGATTTTATCACAAGAGTAGTGAAAGTCTGCAGAAACTTGTTAGAGGCTGCTACGCAGATTGTTAACCTAGAACAAGTGATTGACAGAATAGTGAAAATCTTTGATGCTTTACTGTATGCACAAGGTGAGAAATCCTTTAAACTAGCATATCTTTTATTGGATTTGTAAATTAGGAATGCATCTGACTAAATGGTCTGTTGTGGTAGAGGTACTGAAATTATAGATCTTGTGTTAGAACTCCAGTTCCTGTACAAAAAAGGTTAAATAAAAAAAAAACAAAACATTCTTCTCTGTTTAGAGAGCTTCCTTTGCATTCCTTTTTGAACGTGGTTTCCTAGTCTTTGTCTGTACTTCTATTGATTTTTTTATCTGAACAAGAAACTACATGGGGATAATGTAAGCGTAGGAAAGCATAAGAAAGAAACGAACTTTTAGCAGTTTTCTTTTTAAAACACACAGAGGCAGCATGCCTTACTATCTCTGTTTCACTCAAAGATTGCAAAGCTTCTGACCAGCTTCAGCAAATGTGGCACGCAGGAAGTATACCAAAAATATTAAGTACTTGCATGTTTTTTTAAAAGTAGCTAGTAGGATAGAGGACAGACTCTACTAAGACTAAAGTGTTATCATGGGTTCAGCTTACTAGCCATCCCAAAGTCCACCTGAGAGTCTTCGTACAAATCCAGAGATATCAAAGTTGTATTCATTCTGCTGCTCATGTATTACATGCTGTCAACTGTTTAATGAAATTTTTAGATTATTTTGATGTAGCACTACATCATTTATCATTATATGTCTAAAATGTAGGATATCAACATGTGGGAATAGTGGATAGAAAAAAGAACATTTTGTAGCAAAGTAACATAAAACGTGCATCTGTTTTATAAACTATACAGAGCTGTAAAAGTATCAGGTTTTTTGTTGTTTTGTTTTGTTTTTCCCCTTAGTGAAAATTCCACTGAGTGATCAGATTCTTGATAACTTATGTGGATTGCTGTCTCTGCCCTGGATTTACAGCCATCCTGATGATTCTTCTTTTAAGCCATCTGCTTTTGGGTTTGATCCTCTAGTTTTGAGTGAAAAAACTGCACAGAGTTTCTGTAAGTATGTTAAAGTATACAAAACCTAGTATTTCTCTGGAATGATTGTTCTAAAGTAAAATAGTTTTCTTTGCCCTCTTATGATGATTGATGATATTCCAAGTTTAAATCAAGTAATTATCTGCTTTATTTTGTTTTTTCTCTTTAGCACCCCAAACTCAGTCACACTGTGTGTTCCTTCTGTCTCTCTTCCCAAGAAACATTCGTCTGGATTGGAGAAAATCCATTTATTGTTGGGCACTACAAAGTCCCCATGAAGTAATTCGGGCTACTTGTGTTAAAGGATTCTCTCTCCTGCTTCATCCACCAAGTGTGCAGTCCTGCAGTATGATTCCCAAAGCTCTTTTGTATGTACTAATGCTGCTTTTCTGTCTTCCCGCAAGAAGAAAAATGGATAAATAAGAAATGTAGCATAAGCACCAAAATAAATATTTATTTCTATTTCATCCAGAACTTGCTAAATCTCAATTTCAGAAATTGTAAGTTATCAACAGGATAGGTGTAAGTGACGATGTCTGTATGATAGAATAGTGTTCGCTTACCATGTCAGTATACAAGTTACTTCACTAGTTGAAGACCCCATTTCTAATTAATAAATTTAAACTAAGGAGGGGAAAAGAGATATCTTTGTCAGTTAAATATACGTAATATTTGTCCATATGTCTCTTTCCAATTTCTCTGCCTTTTGTATATATGTCTTGGTGTCTTCTGTCCTATTGTGTCTAGTCTTCAGTTTCCTTATAACACGCCAGACTCACTGTGCCCAGTGCTACTTCAAACATTTAATAGAATTTGAGGGTAATCTGAAAAGGAAAAAGATAATTTAGTGAGGCAGATCCTTAAATTGTCCTAATAGTTTCAGTATAGTTAGAGAATTCAGACAATGCAGAAATACAAATTTCTAGGTAAATGATCTATTAAAATGGTTTCATTTTTGTTTCCATTTCAGAAGTCAAATCAAAGATGAGTCTGAGCTAGTCAAGGAGGCTTGTGCTGCTATAGTTGGGAAATTATCTTGCTGTCTTTCTGGTACATTCAGTGTACAACCTTCCTTAGCAGACTCTGCTATTAGGCATGTTACTTACGATATTTTATGTAGCAGCCTTACTGTGACTTCTGCTCATGAAAAAACTTGTTCTGTGCAAGCCTGCATTTTCAAGCCATTTCTTATTCTCCTCGAGAACAAAGTATCCAGTTCAGTAAAGCTAGGTATGTGACTTTACCTTTATTAACATCTTGTATTTCTGTATGAAGTATTAAGTCACGACTTCTGTACCTTTCTCCATTCTTTTTTTTCTATATTGCTTTTTTAATAGCTATAATGGTGCTTGAAATGTATTTCAGTTGATATCACTGCTAATGTTTGATGTTGTCATTGATATTCTTTTTAAACTACCTTGGCTTAATTTTGGTCTATGGCTATATCTAGAAATGTAATATTTGATAAAATCTGAATTTTAAATAGCTTGTCTGGTTTGACAATATTTACTCTTTTGATAAAAAAATACAGTGTGCTTTATGGCTTACTTGCATCACTGCTCAGTGCACTTCAATAGATTTTTTAAAAAGCATTAAAAATATTTTTTCCTTTCCTCCTCCAACCCATGCTGCCCAGCATTTATAGAAAATATACCTCATCTTTGCAAACATCTGGATTTTAACACTGATGAGTCCAGTGTGAAGATTCTTGTTGGGTCTTTATTAAATCTAATGGAAGATCCAGATAAAGATGTAAGAGTGGCTTTCAGTGACTGCATAAAGAACATACTAGAATCCTTAGACTCTGAAGAAGGATTCATAAAAGAGGTGAATTTGTATTTATTTTTGGTTGTTTTTCCGAACTTACTATGGTTTTTGTTTCACTAATGTCAAACACTCTAAAATTATTTTTTGTTTTGTTTTCATGTGTTCCAGCTGTTTGTTTCAAGAATGAAAGAAGCCTATACAAATGCCAAAATATCAAGAAATAATGAGCTTAAAGATACCTTGATTCTCACAACAGGAGATATTGGAAGGTATTTTTGATAGTATCTTGAAAATTGCAAAGTACTATCAGTTTATGATGCAAAGTAACTTTTTGTTCAAGTGCAAATGTAAGACTCATTTACGTATTTCAAGGTCAGCCTTTGTCCAGAGTCCTTTGCAACTGTACTAAGCTGTTGATTCATATGGAATAGTGTTCATTTTCTTCTGCCCTGTCATAGGAAGTACAGAGAAGCTATGCAAATGCAATGATGAGTCATTTTGCATTATGGTAATTTTATATTCTTAAGTAATTTTATTAATGCAACGATTCTTTTTTCCTTTTTAATTCTTTTTCTTCTGCTTACTTTGTAAGGGCATCAAAAGGAGATTTGGTACCATTTGCCCTCTTGCATTTGTTACACTGTTTGTTGTCCAAGTCAGCTTCTGTGGCTGGAGCAGCATACACAGAAATTCGATCCCTGGCGGCAGCTAAATCCATAAAACTGCAAGCTTTTTTCAGTCAGTACAAGAAGCCTATCTGTCAGGTAAAAAGAAAAGTGTTGGTTTAGAAAGGCATATGTTTAGGTTCTTCTTGTGTATTTTGAAAATGGTATTAAAGGTAAAAATTACAGTATTTTACAAGGTGAAATCTCGTAGGACAAGAAAGAGATGATTTAAAAAACAAAACAAAAAAACCCCTGCAAACATACAGGAAGGAATGGGAAATCTCTGACTTTTGTCATGGTCTTCTCCCCTCAACAGTCTGGCTTTGCTTTTTTATTCCCTAGATGCTGTCATTCTGAAACAGAGGAACTATATAGTTTCTTGCATTCTGTGGTACCATTGCCACAAGAGGCTATGATTTAAAATTGGAATTGAAGTCAATGTTTTACAGGCATAATACTGACATGATTGATTTGTTCCTTTGTTATACCCATTACCTAAAGGCAGATGTTCTGTTTAAAAGAAAATTATCAAAAGCAGACTTTTCTAATTTTGAATTTTTTTTTAAATAATGCAATGTCTGAATCCAGGCTTGCAAAATTAAATGCAATTATTAAGTGGATGATAATTCAGTTCTATCGCAAAGTAATAATCATAGATCTATGTGCAATAAATGAGAAAGAAAAACAGATGCATAGAAAGAGGAGCGGAACCCTTTTGTTTTTAGGGAGCGAAAAAGGGGAAAATAATGCTAAATATATGTATTTCTTCATGCTTAGTTTCTAGTGGAATCCCTGCACTCCAGCCAGATGGCAGTATTGAGTGCTCCGTGCCAGGGTAATGAGCTACAGAAACAAACAGCGGCTCACCAGAGAGAAATGGCTCTGGACATGTTATCTGAGATCGCCAACGTGTTTGATTTTCCAGATCTAAATCGCTTTCTCTCAGTAAGTTGGTCAGTCCTTTTTACTTTTGATTTTTGTGTGTGTGTGCTTGTGGATTTTGATTTTAGTCCACAATTTTCTGTCAATGTCGCAGATTTGAATTTTTTTTTCTTTAGTTGCTGTGTTTGTTATAATATAGAATACTTTGGGATTGCTGCAACTGGGAGCTCAAATACAGAGGAACTGTTTTATCAAGAAGTTACAGTGATGGCTACAATGCTAATTCAAGTATGACAGATGATGAACTAACTAAGGTCTAGAGTACTCACTGAGTATACCTATATTAATGATTTAGTGCACTTGGAAGGATTCTTTGTAAGGTGTGATTTTTGCACAGTGTCTGCTTTCTTGTTTCAAATGAAGAAAGCTATTGTCCTGTGGATAGACCTCTTCTTGATCTGGTTAGATATCTGTTTTACTTGAAGCCTAAGTAGCTTCATATTGATACTTGTATTTTGCTTGTTGTTAAATGGGAAATGCACAACTGTTAAGTAAGCAGTGTTCTAGTTGACTGGTAGGTTGAGGGAGTGTTGGGGGGTGTGTGTGTGTGTTGTTATTTATTATGTTTTTTGTCTGGGTTGTTTTTTTCCCTCTTAAGATTTCCTTTTGTGGAATATCTGGATGGACACAGAAAATGGTAGCTCACTTTCTGTTTACATGTTTCTCAGTATTGATTAGATGAAGCACCTCCTTAAGTATTATTTTAATTTTATCTGCATTTTTACTAGGTATTTCCATCTCATTAAAGTTCTTCTTTATTCATACCTATGGTCATATGTATGACCAGAGATGTGTGGTGTTGTACTAACACAAATGGAACAAAGCCGAACCCTGGGTTTTTGGAGGGGTTTTTTTGTTTGTTTGTTTCTTCCATTAAGTGTTTTTCTTAATTTACCAGCGGACCCTACAAGTTTTGCTTCCTGACCTTGCAGCCAAGGCTAGTCCTGCAGCCTCCACACTTATTCGAACCATAGCAAAACAGTTGAATGTAAACCGAAGAGAGATTTTAATCAATAACTTCAAATACATCTTCTCTCATTTGGTCTGTTCCTGCTCCAAGGATGAGCTTGAGCGGGCACTTCATTATCTCAAGGTAAATTGGCATTTGCTCTATTATACATGTAGATTAGGAGCAACAACTGATGAACAGTGAGCTTTCTGCTTTATTTAAGTTAAGGTCTTGCAAAGCATAGGCGGGGAAGTTGTATATGCAGAAGTTTTGTTCTTGTTGGTATTTATAATCTGTTCCGTTGGCTCTGAGGAACTGTTATAAGATATTTTGCAAACTTAAAAACTCTAAAAACTTGGTTTGTCTAACATTGAGCCAATTGGAAGCTTTTTCTTTGATCACTATGGTAAATCAACCACAGTCCAATGCCGTCCTGTCTCTCAGTGTGCTAGTTTCATTGTGATGAAATGAAGACTTGGTTTCTGTTTGCTATTTGATTATAGAATGAGACTGAGATAGAACTGGGCAGCTTGCTGAGACAGGACTACCAGGGACTGCATAATGAGTTATTGCTGCGTATAGGAGAACACTATCAACAAGTCTTCAATGGTTTGTCAATATTGGCTTCATTTGCATCTCATGATGATCCCTATCAGGGACCTAGAGAAATAACATCACCTGAACAAATGGTAAGAATGCCAAAATATTCATGTTCAGTTTTGTTCAACAATTTTTTTGTCCAGTTTGAGAGTGAAGACAATTTGACGTTCTCTGAACATAACTTATTTGAGGCAAAAAGTGGAGGAAAGGCTGGCATCTCATATTAAGTGTTCCTGTAATAGGGAGATACATACCAAGTATGCATAAAAAACAAAACAAAACCCCAAACAAACAAACCAACTCCCCCCCACAAACCCTAAAATCTTACCAAAACAAAAAACCCTACAGCCTAATAGGGATGTCTTTCATTAACACTGATATTTCTTAAGGAGCAGTGTATGTATTTGGGATTCTTCTCATTTGTCTTTCTGAATTAGCATTTCATACTTGCTTTTTAATTTCTTAAGCTTAGGAATGTATTAATAGCAAGATTACTTGCTGCTTCTTTTTTCTTCCTCCCCCCCAGGCTGATTATCTGCAACCTAAATTGCTTGGTATCTTGGCTTTTTTTAACATGCAGTTACTGAGTTCCAGTGTCGGCATTGAGGATAAAAAAATGGTGCGTAAACTTAATGTTGACTATCAAAACAAAGATAAGCAAGGGCTATTTTAATATTCCAGGCTTACTTATGTGATTGTGCAACTGTCATTGAAGTCTCAAAGATACTAAGGTTCCCACATGATTCTTGAAAACTGATGGTCTCACTGTGGTTAGGACTTCTGTGTAAGCTCAAAAGTTAGTTTTGTTTTGTTTCTTTAATGGTCAGCTAATGTACATATTTCAGTCAGACATGGTATATGTAACAAGTCATTCAACCAGTAATTATAGAGGAGGAATCCAAGTGTATGTTTTATATGTGTGAAAGAAACAAAATGGAGGATGAGGGAATATGGGAGAAAACTGGAGTTACTGCAGGGAACAGGGTTATAAGGGTACCAAAAGGCAAAGCTAAAGAAAATAAGATGCAAATCCAAGAGAAACTGGGCTTTATTGGTTTTGTTTCTCACAGAACAGCTCCTTTCAGCTTTACAGTAGAGAGCATTTAAAAAAATTAGAGCTCGCACCTTGAGACAAAGTCTGAAAATTCTGCTCTGCTGAGGCAGTGCTGCTACACACAAGACAGGGCTTTTAGCCGCCTCACAGAGGTAGTGCAGATGGCTTCTGTAGGGAATTTTTCAGTGCTGGAATTTATATAACCTTTACATCGATGGACTGCATTTTCTCTGGTGTTCTTTCAAGCTTTTTGCTTCTCAGATATTCACGTCGAGACGCTCTCATTTTCATAGCCCCATGTCTTCACGCTTTCTAAATTTCTTAATTTGTATAGCTTTTGTTCTGCTGCACCTGCTATTGTTTCTATCTTTTGTTGTTCTGTTTTTTGTTCTTGATGAGTTTCCCTTTCCGTGACCTTTCCTCAAGCTCAGGTTTCTTCCTGTGCTACTGATCTGTCATGCTGGACATTGTACTACCTTTGGTCCCGTGTTACTGTGACTGAAATATCTCCTGCTTTTTCTGCATCTCAGTATTTCTCTTCTGTCTTTCATCAGTCCCATTGGCAACTGAGCTATTACCTGTTCCCTGAAGCTTACCCATCACTTCTGCCAAAAATTGTATGTCGATTCTGTTGTTGATGTGGTTTTTGTTGTTGCTTTTTTTAAATGCAAGTTTGCTTGTTTTCTCTATTTTCAAAACCTGCTCTTTTCAGCTTCTAAAAATTTGGACGTATAGTCAATCGTGTCTTATAACAGACTTCTATAACCATGAACTCCTTTGGTGTCCACAGTTCTTCCCTCATCAATCTGTCAACAGCCTGAATAACAACTTTTTTGTTACAATCCTCTCATTACAGATCCCCTTTCATTCTCTTTTCCTCTAACCCTCAAATTCTTTATTGAATCAAACTGAATTTGATGCCTTATAGGGTATGACTTCTTAAGCCAGGGTAGCCTGGTTTTATTAGCAAATATGGCTTGTATATGTTCTACTGAGTATCTAATACACTACAATGACTTTTCTCTATGTCTAGGCTTTAAACAGTCTTATGTCTCTAATGAAGCTCATGGGTCCCAAACACATCAGTTCAGTAAGAGTGAAGATGATGACTACACTGAGAACAGCTCTAAGATACAAGGATGACTTTCCAGAACTGTGTTGCAGGTGAAGTGATAGTGTACCCAAACAGTGATGTACCTGCCATTTCTGTCCTCGAATACACTGTTCTGTTTTGTTTTTCTGCAAAATAGTATGTTCTATAAAAGTCCCACTTCTCTAAATTGCAATGAGATTTTGAAATTTGACAAGTGATAGCCTCATCTGAAAAGGTGTTTTTATGTTCTCCTTATAAAAGTGTATGACACTATGGCAAAGTTACAGCCCATTCAGACACTTCCCCCTGCCAGGTTTTCAGATTTCTGCATTTTTTTGTACTGGTATGGAAAATGACTTTTTTATCTTGTCCTTATAAAAGTATATGACACTATGACGAAGTTTTGTTCTAGACAATAATCTAAACCACAGAGCTGAAATAACTTAAAATGCTTCTCATGACTCACCTAAAATGTCTTTATGCAGAGAAGAATCATTGATTACTATTGTTTTGTTGTCTTTTCTTGTTTAGAGCCTGGGATTGTTTTGTTCGAAGTCTGGACATTTCATACCTTGGTTCCTTGCTTAGTCATGTGATAGTAGCGTTATTGCCCCTAATACATATCCAACCAAAGGAAACTACAGCAGTATTTTACTTTCTCATAGTTGAGAACAGGTACCGTACAAAATATTTTCAGTTATATGGGTTAAATCCTGTAATAGGAATGGGGATAACACTAAATTAAAGTTGTCCAGCAGTGAGATGAGAAAACTTGTTTTTCTGCAAAATAGTATGTTCTGTAAAAGTCCCACTTCTCTAAATTGCAATGAGATTTTGAAATTTGACAAGTGATAGCCTCATCTGAAAAGGTGTTTTTATGTTCTCCTTATAAAAGTGTATGACACTATGGCAAAGTTACAGCCCATTCAGACACTTCCCCCTGCCAGGTTTTCAGATTTCTGCATTTTTTTGTACTGGTATGGAAAATGACTTACCGCTGCAGGGCATGCAAACAGAATAACAATGATTGCTAACATTTGCTCTAAGCTGGAGAGAAGTGTACAGAGTTGGAAATAGGGAAGAAATGAGTTCTTTGTTTCTTTCAATAATTAGAGTTATAATTATGAAGGGCACAGAATTTAATATTGAGTAAGTTTTCATACATCCTTTTCACAAGTAGTCACACCAACTGAAAATAAAATCAAAGTCTAATACAAAAGACACAAATTTTTGTGACTTAAACTTTTTGAAAACAATGTTGAGTCTTAATTCTTTTTCGTCTTATGTTTTGTAGCTTAAAATTATGATTTATTTTTTTTTTTTAGGAATGGTGATAGTTTATATCTTGATTACGTTTGTTGGCTTTTCACTTTTCTTGCACTGTATCATACCAGGAGTATTCAAAATAAAAGGTGACAATAGGAATAATAAGGCTCTTGTAGAAGCCCATAGTAGCAAAATTGAAAGAGAATCCTTCATGTTAGGAACACAGAATTCTTATTTTGGTTGTGTGTTTTCTTCTCTTATGACTTAGAGGTCTTTTCCAACCTTAATGATTCTATGATTCTATGATTCTATGACGAAAACTGGAACTGGATTCACATCAAATGGGATTATTCTCACCCTTTGGCCAGTGTCCAAAATAAGGAGAGCCAAACCTGGTAGAGGTGAATGGCAACTTTGAAAGCTTTGGAAAGAACTGTCTTTAAAAAGAGAAAGTAATTTAGAGTACAGGGGAGAAATACCTGTGGCTTAGCTGAGTAATAAAAGAAACAAATTGTTTAATACAAATACTTTAATTAAATGAAAAATTCATGGAATTTACTTTTTCCTGCTTTTCAAGCCTTTGTTCTTCTTGTCATTACATTTCACTGCTTTCTTTTGATGGTTTTTTTAAGATTTTTCAGATCCAGCTAATGCTTGCGATGTTTTTTGCAATTTTTTTTTTTTTTTTTGTAACTATTAGGGATGCAGTACGAGACTTTTTACATGAAATATATTTTCTGCCTGACCTTCCAGAACTAAAAGAAATTCAAGTTGTCCTGCAGGAATACAGAAAGGTACTGCTTCATTTATTTATTTGTTTATTTTAAATGCATCAAATGAACTCATGACAAGTGAGGAAAACACATAAAGTTTATTGTTAAGCGGAAATAGTATTTACCTGCCTCCACAACAAAACAGAATTTGTGTATCGCAGGAATACTTTGAAGCAGGTTCTGATTCTTATTTAGGAGTGAAATACGCTCACATTTAACATGCTTATTTCTTTAGCATCTTCTGAACACTGACTTTTCATCTTTTTGAGACTAAAGAGATTATAAGATTAAAAGTCGGCAGTATTAGCTATGGCAATGAATGTGTTGCAAGAGAAGCTACTTTTAATTTGATCCCTCTTCCGTATTCTCTTTAAAGGTAACAAAGTTTGTCTATTTTTAGGAGTACTCTATGGTTCATTTCTTTTGCTTGCCCTCAGAATAGTTAGGTAATAGATGGGAAGTAGCAATTATTTAGTGGGAATGAGGTAACAAAAGTAAAAATCAATTTGATTTTAGGTAATGAGGTACTCAAAGCAAAGCATTTTGTTCTGATTTAATAATTTTTATTTACACCATCATTATATTTATGCAAAAGTGTAAATATAGCACCTTTTTGAGAAAAACATTTTAAAAAATAGGCAGGAAGACAGTGGTATAGGGATATAGGTGAGAATCTATGCAGAAAAGTAGTGTTTGTACATGTTCTCCCTTGTGTTCTTTGAGGTGCTGCTTAACTGTGTTCCTGTTACATTTAACTTGAACTTCTTATGTTATGTCTTGTTCAGGAATCCTCCAAAAGCACCGACTTGCAGACAACACTGCAGCTGTCTATGAGAGCTATTCAGCATGAGAACGTGGATGTTCGTATTCATGCACTTACGAGCCTGAAAGAAACGTTATATAGAAATCAGGTATAGGAAGCCTCCTTCAGTAGAATTAAAAATAAATCGAAGTAGCATCTGGATCAACAATCTAAAACTCCTTACTGTTACTGGGTGTTCACATGAACTGCGTTATTCTCCTCAATTTATTAAGCTAGCCGTTTCTTAAGATATGGAGAGAAGGAATTCTTTTTCATCATGTCTCCTTGTAAGAGGACTTTCAAATCTTCCTAATCTGTGTGATGCTGATTCAGCAATGCTAGTGGTACACCTTTTTCAACTCTGAGGAAAGGTGTGGCTAAGAAGTCCGTTTCAGCAATCTATTGTGTGGGCTTGTTCTCTGTTAGAACATGTATGGCTTTTGCATCAGGAAACCAATACATTAAAGCCAGCATTTTTTGTGTGTGAGTGTAATATCTGAAAGAATTAAGATGTATGTGACCACCTCACACCTTTGATTTTTTTTCTCTTCCTTCTTTGCCTTCCCCCCTCAAAAATTTGAATCCATTGATCATATTCAAATAAATTTTATAGCCACGTACAAGTTGCGAAGATGCTGCTTTACAAATCCGTGTGGTTATTAGCCCAGAGGGGTGTATGTGACCTATTAAAAAAATAATAATAATAAATCTGTCCTCTTGGTAGCTATAAGACTGTGGGACACTCTTCAGTCAGAAATTTTAAAAAAATCCTAGCTAAAAGGACAAACAATCATTGTGTATATTCCTGGCCAATCAGTAATCTTGCAGCTCAGGTCAGCAAAATCTTGCCATGTCTTGCTTAGAAGTCTAGCAAAATAATTGAGGCAACATTATTAAGAGAAAATTTTTTTCTGTATTTGGACTAAACGTGGAACTGGGGAATAAAAGCTGGGCCAAAATGAAATAGAAAGGAAATCCAATTAAAATGATGGGCATTGATTAAAGGACTTGAAACCCTGGGCTTTGTAGGGACTGAGAGTGAAGAAATAGCCAACAAATGGGAAATAATAAGGATACAAATGGCAGTGAAACCAGAAGGTATGACAACAGCTGCATGAAAGAAATTGAGAGGAAGTATCAGAACACATGAAGAAAAGGGACAGATAAGTTAAAAAGATTAATGTAGAAAAGAATAGAGGTTCTTGGTAAGACAAGGAGAGAAAATGAAGTTAGTTGAGAGGTGTATGATAATGAAATACAATATTGGCCATGACAGCATTATTAATTGCGGCTGAAATCCCTCATTCTTATTCATTTGTTTAGTGCTTCCTGGGGTAACAAGCAATTTAGGGCAATTGGGCTATAGTTACAAAATGACAGTATTTGAATCACTAACCTAAAGTCACGGGTAAATGAAATACAAAGTAAGAGTGAGTTACAGTTGGAAAATTTTGAGAATGTTTACCATAAACATGGTTGTAGAATAACTCATCTTTATTTTTCAACTTCCTAGGAAAAATTGATAAAGTATGTAACAGACAGTGAAACTGTGGAGCCAGTCATCTCCCAGTTGGTAACCGTACTTCTAATCGGCTGCCAGGATGCAAATTCTCAAGCCCGACTACTTTGTGGAGAATGTTTAGGTGAACTGGGAGCCATAGATCCCGGCAGGCTGGATTTTTCAACAAGTGAAACTCAAGGAAAACATTTTACGTTTGTGGTAAGAAGTGTTGCTGTAGTGTTTTGTTTAGCGTTAAGTTTTTTAAAAGTACGTGGGAGTAGGGAACTGCTTATCTTTAGACCCTTTGAAAATCTATACTTGCTTTCTCATATAAAACTGTTTAGAGTCAGGCTTCAAAGTGATCATTTGGAGATTAAAGATACAGCTATTACTCTGTTTGTTTTAATAAAACTGGTGTTCTGTTTGTGATTGAGGCTGGTGTGGAGGATCCAAATTTTGCCTATGGGTTATTAATGGAACTGACCAGAGCATTCCTTGCTTATGCTGATAATGTTCGTGCTCAGGATTCTGCAGCATATGCAATTCAGGTAAGATACATGGTTAGATCCTATTTTTTGTTCACAAATTATTTCCTATCACACTGAACATAGAATTATGCAGTATAAATGTACATTTTGAAGCATATGTTTAAGTATTTGAAACTTCATCCTGCACAGCTTTAAATTACAAGGTAAAAGGTTATTCAGGATAGTGATTTTTTTATTTTTTAAACTCCGCAGTGCTCACTTAGAATTCTGGGGTGTTGTCAAATAAATGAAGATTTGTTTGCTTTTGTCTCATGATATTTTAGGGGAGATCTGATGTTTCAGAGGTGTAACTAACAGTCCAGACATAGTGATTCAAGGAGTAATCCTGAGACTGGCTTAGAAATGGTGCAGGTTCCATAAGCAGAAATGAAAAGCAGTACGTATTGCTAAGAGGGTTTCTGCTTGCACTTTTAGGAAGCAACTGAAAGTGAGCCTACCCTTATTTTCAGACTCTAGTCTTTTGTGCTGGTTTGCCAACCTGTTATTGTTGTTGTTGAATATCTTTGTGAAAACTTCAGGACAATTCTTTGCTCCAGGAGAAAATAAGTGGGCCCCATGTAGTCAGCGGAATAAGAGAATTTCATTAGCTTATGCACAAGGAGGAATCAGACTAACTTCTGGTCCTGGTTTATTGGCAGATGTGAAGAATACAGGATAGGGATAAGGTGGTCCAAACACCAACTGGGGAATCAATAGTTAGTTGAAATCAACACGGCCTAGTAATAGAGGATTAGCAATGTTGGATCAAAGTTCTGCAGTTCTAATTTCTGAATTAAACATTCTGTAACTTCTATCTCATTACTTCTGTATATATACCAGTTTTTATTACTGCTGTGGTCATGAAATATTTTCAGTGCTAACTTGGTCATGTAAACCATGCCTTTTCAGGAGTTATTGTCTATCTATGACTGTAGAGAGACAGACACTGACTGCCCAGGCTCCAGGCTTTGGAGGAGGTTTCCTGAGCACGTGCAGGAGATCTTGGAACCTCACTTAAATACACGGTATATGACAACTTAAGAACTTTCTTTTCATAACAGCTTTAAAAACTTTTTTTTTTTTTCCTCGAGGCTAGCAATAACTTAATTTGGTTTTGTGATCGTTACTCTTCTGTGAAGAGTGATATGTGTATATACAAAATTCACATAAGATCTTTCTACGTAAGGCTGAATTAGCACTTCCTTGAATGTAATTCACTGTAAATCAAAAGAGCAAAATTCTGAGCTCATACTTTGCCCAGATCTGCCTGTTTGTCCTTAGAGCATTTTCTTATATGATGTTTCGAAGCTTTTATTTCTGTTTTCTTTCCTCTGTACAAATTCTCACTAGCATTTGAGTTTGTACTCAAATCCATTAATACCCCTTTACTGCTACCCTTTACAGAAGTAGGAAGAGCTCATTGAGTTTTAATTTGACTTTTTGTTTTGTCGAATTAATGATAAAAACCATGTGAAGAAAACTTCAAATTATTATGCACCTTAATTTGGAATAATCAACAAAGTTTCCTTTCTGTTTCCTCATGAAGACCACCGTGCTGATCTGTGATAAGTTATACCTTTTTAGAAAACAAACTTTTTGGCATTTCTTGGCTTTCATATATGTTCTGGGTTTTTCCTGTCAAAACGTAGTATTCAAAGAAACCTGATTTGAACAGCACTTTGAAGTATAGTTAAAAATTGTGGTAACATGTTAGGTTGTTTGTATTTCCTGTTTCATTTTAAGAAACTCTAGAATAAAATATGTTGACTACTGAAAGTATTTTATGAATTCTTTTTTAGAAGATTCAGAAGATGAAACCTAATATGATTCCAGTTAGGGAACTTAATAAAAAACAATAGCACGTTGTTAATTATGATGTTAAATAAAAAAGTTAGTTTGATTGAATGGATATTTTAAAATTACAGGTACAAGAGTTATCAAAAGGCTGTAAATTGGTCTAAGATGAAGAAGCCAATTTACTTAAGCAAATTAGGTGATAATTTTGCAGAATGGTCGGCAACTTGGGCAGGTTATCTTATAACAAAGGTAAGAGAATAAATCTGCTCTCTATATTGGTATATACAACACAGTTCTTGAACTACATTTTGGTTTTTGAAAGTCAGGGATGGCTGGGGGAATATGCCTATTCTCTATAGGCCCGTTAAAGCACATACCTAAAGACTTCTTTGCATCATCAAGGTAACCGTGCACTTTCACTTCCCCAGCAGTGTTGCTTCTTGGCTAGGCTTCACAGGTAGTGTCAAAGCCAAAAGTCTAGCAAGTTTGCTCTTGTCCAGAGACTCTTGTATAGCTGAAGGCACTGACAAATGCTTCTGAAAAGTATCTGAAATGCTTCTGGAAAACCTCAAATTTACCTTCTCGGTTTCTGAAGGATTTCTTTCATTTCCCCATAGCTCCACAGCCCCAGCACATAAGAAGCATTTGTCCCTGTCTTCCTTTCCTTTCCCCTTTCCAACATGTAAGTGACCCACTGAAAATTTCACTTCTAAATCAACCACTTTATGAAGTGAATTTATCACAATATCTCAGTAGCTACATTGTCCTCTTTCTATTTCAGACAGAGAAGAATTGAATGTCTTCATAATTTCCTACTTTTTGCAGGATTTTAAGGGCAGAAGAGAGTCTGAGTGCAGTAGTAGACTCTTGGCCTTAAGGTTTTTTCTATGGCAAATGCAAGTTCACAATGGTATAGAAAACATGAAAAGTGGAACATGTAAGCAATGCTTGCCTGTCTTTTTGTGGTATCAGCAATTGATACATGCAATAGCAGCTGCCATCTGGCATCCCTGTTGCAGGTTTAAGTCTGATGAACCTTCTGTAGGAGACAAGTATCTTAAAATTATTTGATGGAATAGAATTTGTATTTGTCAACGAAAAGAAACCTATTAATTGTTCAGGCATTTGCACTTTTGTAACGATGCTTTTCCTGGAAATAATATTGTTCTATAGGTGCGACATGATCTTGCCAGAAAAGTTTTCGATTGCTGCAGTATTATGATGAAGAATGACTATAAAGTGACAATTTATCTGCTTCCACACATCCTTGTCTATGTTTTGTTGGGATGCAGTCAAGAGGATCAACAAGAGGTGAGATGTATAAGAAGGTAGTGTTCCTCATAGGAATGTTCAGGAGCTGTTCTTCCTAAGAGCTGTTCAGCTCTGCAGAATTACTGTAGACCTACATGAACAAATGATATAGGTGTTAAACTCCTTTTCCTGTATTAATAATATAAATTTTCTGCCGGGGTTTTGAATATACTCATACAAGTTTGTGTTGAAGTGCTTTTCTGTGGATTTCCATCTATTTCTTCAGCAGGGCCTAGGACAAAATATGCAGTTAATTATGACTGCAGTAACACCAAGAGCTGGAGTGATACAAAGAGGAAGAGAGCGCAATACAAACAAGGAATAAATTGAACTTGTATACTTGCAAGAGTTCAGACCCATAATTTTTTCTCTCACTTGCATACACTTACAATTTAAGTGGGAAAAACTGTTTCGCTACCAGATTCGCACAGAGCACGATTCATAGATATCTTGTAGCAAAGCAGGGGTAGGAGAGAAAAGAATCATCTGGTCTGCTTTCCTTCGGTTTGCTTTAGCAGAAGTTGAAGAGACTAAAAAATATAACTTACATTCTATTCATTTGAAATTGCACAGCTAAGATGTCTGTGTTTAAACATTGTGGGTGTGTAGAGGTGTGTGATGATTTTTCTTGTGTGAACAAGTATATCCACAATAAGGATCTGTTATGTATGTTAACTCATCTTCCGTTGACTAAAACAAACGGGAAGCAGGTCTTTCAGCATGGTATTTACTTAAATATAAGCAAAAAGTAGATCTGTGATCTGGTAGCCAGTAGATAACTTGACTCTTATCAAACCTTGACGTATTGTATTTGCAGCAGAAGTGCAGTAGCATTCATTGTGTTTTGAAACCTAAAATTCCAGTAATCGTGATGGTTATTCTGAATCCAAGGGTTTGCTTTTCAAAGGCTTTCTCCCTGTACGGAATCTCCTGACAGCAACTGCTACTTGGTTTGCCATTTCTTCCTCTTAAGATTGTGGGACAAACAGAGCTTGCAAATAAGCCTCAAATTATTAAAAAATACAATTAAAATATCTGGTATTTTAGTTTGATTTTTGTGTTAATTGCTGTTTCCTACTATTTTGATGCCTGTATGGTACTTCTGCCTTTTATCACATTAACGTTTGTGTAGGTTTACATGGAGATTATGGCTGTTCTGAAACATGATGACCAGTCTACTAGGAGGCTTGAAGACAGCGCATCTGATCTAAGTCAGCTGAGCACACAGACGGTGTTCTCCATGCTTGATCATCTAACTCAGTGGGCTAGACATAAGTTTCAAATGCTTATTGCTGAGAAAAATACTAGCAAGTCTAGCAAAGACAGAGCTGATCTAAAAAGTGAGTGATGCTTATTTTATTTAAAGTGACGTTTACATTCTTCAAATAAGTAAGTTTGCTACTTCATGTTACGACCATTTATAGTAATATTGCATTCTTAATATGTTAGTCTGCTTTATGATTTCTTCCTATCATATTGTGAATTCCACCCTTCCACCCCTAATCCATTGTTTTGAATGCCTATTGTAAGAAATACAGATTCAAAATAAAAAAATGAAATGTTAATTCCTTGGTAGTTTTCTAAACGGTCGGTTTAACATATTCTACGCTGTCTTGCAAGATGTACAAAGTTCGCCAGGATTGTTTCAAATAAATTATTGTTGACAGAAGAGAAAAATATGTTCTTAAACTAACCAGATTATCTCACTAAATTGTGAAATTAATTAACTGAATTTTGATGCATAAGGTAATTCTTATAAATGAAACCTCAATGGACAGACTTTTTAAAATGTTTTTTTCTATAGCATCAAGTGAGGACTATGGAGAATATCAGAATGTGACACGTTTTCTAGACCTCATACCTCAGGATACACTAGCTGTGGCTTCCTTTCGCTCTAAGGCTTACACAAGGGCTGTGATGCACTTTGAGTCATTCATCACAGAGAAGAAACAAAATATTCAGGAGCACCTTGGATTTCTTCAGGTTCTGAAGTTCTTTTTGGGTTTTGCTTGTTTTATATTATAATGAAAATAGACAGATGAATAAACCTTTGTCAAATTCTTCTTTGAGATGGGAAGAAGAGAAGGTGTAGTCAGGTTCTTGCTATTGGATACAAGTGTTTAGTCATCTGTCTTTCAGCAATATTTAGTGGTTCCCCTTGCTTGGCATGCTTCTTATATGAAAAGGAAGTAGCAGCTTTCTAGTGTATAATGAAAGATTGTAAAATCCTGAAAATAGTTAAATGTGTTTTTGTGGAAAGTATAGCATTTATTGCTTTTAGTTAACTCTGTGCCTTTTGTCAGAAAACACAGCCAACTATAATAACCAAAAAACCCCCCAAAAACCACATTTGAAGGAAAGCTAAGTGGCTTATTCTAAAGTAGAGAAAGAGCTACTGCTAAGGGAGTTGAAAACCATTTAAATTATTTTCAAGAAGTATTTTAACCTGTGGGATGACCCTGTTTGTGGGTCCTTATGGTTTATATTCCTCAGTGACGTTTCAAATTTGAAAAACTTAGTATGTTGCTTTTCCACCTTAAGTAATCTGCAGCTTCATATTACAGACTTTTATCATGTAGTAGGATATTTATTTTGTCCTTTATACAGATTGTTTCAGGTAACTTGACGTGTTATTCTTTCTTATTCTTTCTATAGTATGAGATCATGAGTATTATAGTATGCTAAGTGAAAGTAGGGCTCAACTTTGGAAGTAGCTTAATGCCAAGAAGTCCTACAGAGTAGATCGTTCTCCATTTTCAAGAAGACACATGATTCTGAGCATGTTATATATAAAATATCTTCTTGTTGTCTTAGAGTTGTTTTTAATGTCCATTTCCAATTCTGTTTGAATGAAGAAATTGTATGCTGCTATGCATGAGCCAGATGGAGTAGCTGGGGTGAGTGCAATTCGGAAAGCAGAACCGTCTCTCAAAGAACAAATCCTTGAACATGAAAGTATTGGCTTGTTAAGAGATGCGACAGCCTGTTACGATAGGGCTATCCAATTGGAACCTGATCAGGTAAATACAAGTCAAATTCTTTATTTTTTTTAATATATATATAAAATATATAAAACTTTTTTTTTTTATCATCTTAACTAACACAAGACTAAGCCAAAAATACCTCTTCAGAATATTTAAGTAAAATAGGAACATAAGAGTTTATTGTGGCAGTTGCTGAATAACTATTGCTATTGGAAGTGTCTTGTGACACTCTTTTATATAAAAAAGATGGCGGCAAACTTTTTAGCAGGGCCTGTTGCAACAGGACAAGGGGGAATGGCTTTAAACTAAAAGAGGGTAGACATAGACTAGATATAAGGAAGAAATCTTTTTACGCTGAGGGTGGTGAAGCACTGGCACAGGTTGCCCGGAGAGGTGGTGGATGCCCCATCCCTGGAAACCTTCCAGGTCAGGTTGGACGGGGCTCTGAGCAACCTGATCTAGTTGAAGATGTCCCTGCTCATTGCAGGGGGGGTTGGACTAGATGACCTTTAGAGGTCCCTTCCAACCCAAAATATTCTATGATTCTATGAACTGAAACAAATCTCTTACTGGGTTTATATGGTAATTTGCAGGCTTGGGTTAACAGTTGGATGCTTATGCCCAGGTTTTTGCTAGAACAGCTTACCAATTAAAGTTCAGCCTTTGCTTGGGAAGGCCTGGAATTGGATTGCTTAAGTATCAATCAGTACTGGTACATGCCAAGAGAACTATTAAAGCAAGTTACCACAGGTTTTACTCAAAGTAATTCTGACTTACTATTTTTGATTATTGACTTCCAGGGAAAACGTTCATAATAATAAGAGCAATTGGGAAATGATTAAAGAAAATTTACAGTTATTCCATTCCCCTTTCCCTGCCTTTATTTGGAACATATAAGGTACTGTAAAACTGAGCAGTACTGGAAAACCATCACGCTTTTCATATGCCAAAGTGAATATCCAGAGATGTGATGGTAAATGCAAAAAGAAAGTTGAAGACATGTATTACCCTTTCTATACTTGAAATACTTTTCTGATGGAAATTGGTAAAAAGTTTCCCAGGCTAGGATATCCCCATGGTTTCTCGCGCTTCCCTATGAAGCAGAGGTTATCTAGCACAGCTGATAGCAGGTATAGTAAACAGAGTGTTTTCATGGCCCTACTTCATTCCCAGGTTATGGAAAACATTTTTATGAAGAGTGATATTCCTTTAGGTTTTGGGGTTATTTCCTTCCTGTGACTTTTTCCTTCTTGTTGTTGCTCATTTCTTTAAATAAAATTTTTATTCACAGTTCTGATAGGTATTAATAAATTAACATCAAGCTACATTTGTGGTGAGGCGCATTGCAAAAATTGCCTATGGTGATTTAAGTTCTTCGGTAATCATAGATTTTTTTTTTTTTTTTTTTTTTTAATTTTGAATGTTCATTTAGCTTATGGTGCAATTGGTTATGCCTTTCCCTATTGTAAAAAGCATCCAAATGGACATATTTCCTCCTTCAGACTGCCATGAATTTCATGAATGTATGTGTGTGGGTTTTTTCATTGTTTTTTTTTTTTTTCCCCCCCTATTTCTAGATTATTCATTATCATGGTGTAGTGAAGTCCATGTTAGGCCTTGGTCAGTTATCTACTGTAATTACTCAGGTCAATGGAGTGCTTGCAAACAGGTACTATAAGCATCTAATACAATGTTTATTTGAGTAATATGAAGCTTTTGTGTTACATCTATGTCTCAGTAGCCATTTTTGCGCATTATCAAGCATTTGAGGCTTACTAAGCATATCCAATTAGCAATGTGAAGCTAGAAAACTTTAAGTGCTTGGTCTATAAATTAATTTCAGGACTACCCGAAATGTTAGTACTTCTTGTCTGCACTGTGTACAGTGTTGATATGTGCTTTAATTTGTTAAATAGAATCTTTCATTCATTGACTTGCATGTTACTTGTTACATAGCTATTCTGTAGCCTAATAAGATAAATGGATTGGAAGATGGTAATTTTTAAAATGTGCCGTAGAAGTTAAATACACTACTTGGAAATTGAATTTGTGGTATCGTGTTGTACAGCTATTATTTTTTTATCAATGCATATCCTTTGTTTTTTCTGAATTTTATTAGAAGCAAGCTTACCTTGCTTCTTTTCAAGTAAGAGAAGTTTTATATAAAGAATATTTGCTAATATAATGTAGAACTAACATACTGAGGGTGGGGGGAGGAAAAAAATATTGAGTTCAGCACAAGCTTTTATTGCCTTTGTTTTCTTTTAATAGGTCTGAATGGATTTCTGAATTGAACACTTACAGAGTGGAAGCAGCCTGGAAGCTGTCACGATGGGATCTACTGGAAAATTATTTGGCTTCAGGTAAGTTATCATGATATCAAAATATGAATACTTCCTTGCATTTCTGAACAAGTGTATGTTTTAGTCTAATCATCTTGAATCAAGGGGCAGCTATTGTAATTTTTTAGTCTTGTAAATGTATTTGATTGTAAACTGTATAGTCTTTGAGTAGAAATTTCAAGCGAGTGTAAGGCCAAATTTCTTCTGGGTTTGTTTAGGGGAGTGGATTGTGGGGTGGAATTATACGGTATTTCTAAAATTCAGTTAATTAGTTCCGAGAAAACTTTATTTTTCCAGTAGTATGTTAAGACAAATTAGCATGTTCAGATTAAGCTGCTTAAAAAAACAGAGTTTGAGAGGCTTTTTTTTCCTCCCCACAGATGTGAAGTCTACTACTTGGAGTGTCAGACTAGGACATTTATTATTATCAGCCAAGAAGAAAAATGAAGCAGCTTTTTATGAAACACTCAAGGTTGTTCGAGCAGAACAGATTGTACCACTTTCAGCGGCGAGCTTTGAAAGAGGATCCTATCAGCGAGGATACGAACACATTATCAGGTTTCTGATTTTCATTTCACTATCTTCAAATCCAGAAATCACATAATCAAGTATGCAGCAGCAAGAATTTTCCATTTCCGCAATAAATGGTATTGTTGTGCATTTTCTGTCACCTCTTTTTTTTTTTTTTTTTTTTTTTAAATACTCACCCGGCTGGAAACCTTTTCCCAATTAATTGGGAATTTATATTTATCCCCCATGAAAAATACTCGTAATAAAACTGTTGGGTAAGTCTTCCAAAATCAGCAAGCAAATTTATGTAAACATCAGGTAATAAAAATCAACAATTTAATTCCATGCTTAAAGTAGTGCATATAGGCCAGTAACTCCATTAACTTAATTTAACTCCATTAAGAGCATTGTTTTTAATCTGTGTGGTGGCCTAAAAGCACTCCCTTCTTTGTAGTAAAAGTTGAAACCCCATCCCTTTCAGTAGTTTTACTTTTTCTTTTCTAACAACTTTTGAAGTTGGCTGGAATAGATTAACAAGTGAGTAGCCTTTTTGAATGAAAAAGGCTTAATACTTCCCCTGCACTGTAAATGCATCCTTATGGCAAAGATACTGCATAAAACTAGCCAGTTGAAGTATATATTTCTTAATTACTTCTGAATTCTATTTTGTGTTGGTAATTTTTTCAGTGTTATTTTATTTAGGAAATGGAGTTTGAGTGTTGAGAAAGAAGTGTTTCAAAATAGTTAGATTTAGCCGTTGATCTGGGCTACTCGGAGGCCTTCAGTCACTGTTTCTCTGTCAGATATACCCACTACACTTAGACTCTGCCAATGAGAACTTAAGCTTTTACAAGCTCTCAGCTTTGCAACTTTACAGTGACAGCTAATAATAATGGTATTTTTAAATAAATGGACTAACTTTGTTGTAAAGGAGGTGTTTAAGTAACAGTATATTGCCTCTAAAATGGTATTGGATTAAAATATCAGACTTTTTGAAGAATTATTGCTAGAAGTAATGGATAGAAATACTCTTTGTAAAGATTGACTTCCTCTCCAAGTGATCTTCATTGTCTCTGTGTTCAGCAGTTTGGTAAAGGAATAGTGAGAAAATAACTAATCAGTTTACAAATCCTTGATTTTATGTGTTTGGTTTTGCTGCATTTTTGCTTTTAAAAGAAGTCCTACTGTTTGAAATTACTTACATGGTCAGCTTTTAGAAAGAAAGTGGTAAAAGGTGTGTAAAACTTGCATATGTCTCAAACAGGAACCAATTTTCAACAATTTTTTTGCCTTTATTTTGCTAACACAGGTTGCATATGCTGTGTGAGTTGGAACATAGTATTGGACCAATGTTTCAGCAGCCAGATGGTGACCACGGTAGAGATTCCCTGAATTGGTGTGCTCGTATTGAAATGACCCAAAACTCTTACAGAGCAAAAGAACCCATTTTAGCACTGAGAAGGGCTTTGCTCAGTCTCAGTAAAAGGTGAGAACATGACTATTTCTTGTCTGTGTTGTATTTTTGGTAATATTCTGGTTTTACATACGCGTGTTAGAAGAGAGAAGATAAAACTCTGTGGAAATTTATATTGTAGACAAAAGCAGTCCTCTCCAATATTATGTACCTTCAAAATAGAAGGGAAAAGTGGTGTCTATAGGAAAGATAAGGGA
>NW_008824932.1:6453481-6466880 GCF_000699105.1 Pygoscelis adeliae | reverse complement strand
GACCTAAATGGAAAAAAGGTGAAACAGCAATCATTTAAAATTATTTGTAATACATCTATGTAGTATATAGCTTATTAAGAAATTTTGTTTGTGTTTCAACACATTGTGATACTTACTTCAGATTGTAAAGCAGCATTCATGACTGAAATTTTTCATTTTCTGTAAAAATATCTCTGCAGCCAGGATTACAGTGAGCTTGTTGGTCAGTGTTGGCTCCAGAGTGCTAGAGTTGCGAGAAAAGCTGGTCATCACCAGACTGCATATAATGCTCTTCTGAATGCTGGGGAATCTACGCTCTCAGAACTTTATATAGAAAGAGCAAAGTGGCTCTGGTCCAAGGTAAAGAACATAAAAATGGAACTTACTTTCTTACATGCAAGAAAATAATCTTTAGGTTTTTTTCAAGAAAAAAAGGCACACAATCAGTGTACGTAAAACAAAATAGGTCAGCTGGGACTATCAACACATTCTGATTGCAGTTGAGCCATGGGAAGTTTTTACCTCCAGCTGCTAGTCAGCCCTTTTCTGTATCCATTGACTTTTCTGGCAGCTATGTATAAAACTGGTGGATTACCTGCCTCTGTCAAAGCAGCCCTGGCAGATTTAAATTATCTTAATAGTAGACCTTTCCTTAATTTGTATCCTTTTAACTAATAGAGGTAGGCAGCAAACATGGGAGCAGTTATTGTGGTAAACCTAAAGGCACAACAATGCTGAGTTAACAAGGGTATATAAGAAGCATTTGAAGTCAGTAATATTCAGTTACCACAGCCAGAATGATCTAGAACACACTCTGGGACATAGCTTTGCCTTAATAACAACTGTGAGATGGAAGTTTTGCATCTCTCTTATTTGAAGTATACAAAATGTTTTCCTCTTTCACTTAGGGTGAAGTTCATCAAGCACTCATTGTTCTCCAGAAGGGGGTTGAGTTATGTTTCCCTGAAAATAAAGCACCGTGTAATACCAAAAATCAGCTCATCCGTGGTCGGGCAATGCTGCTAGTGGGCAGATTTATGGAAGAAACTGCTAACTTTGAAAGCAATGCAGTTATGAAAAAGTATAAGGTAATTTGATATACTAGTGTTAACAAGACAGTAGTTTTGAATAATAATAATAATATATCCCTTAAGTAAGCTATCGTTATGCTCCTAATGATGTCAATAATAATAATAATAATAATATATCCCTTAAGTAAGCTATCGTTATGGTCCTGACGATGTCAACCAAGGATAACATCAATGGGATTAAATGGTGTATCAATGTGTAGGAGGGAAGTAGTTCTTCTCGTAAAGATTTAACTATCTGAATTAGCTTTAATATAACACGTCAATACAGGGAAGTCCACAGTTCCCAACAGTGGGAGCTAAGAATACCTAATAGAACTCTTTTAAAATAAAAACCAAATTACAGGAGCATGGCTTTTTTCTTATGCAAGTACAAATTAGAATTCCTCACTAAAATGTGGGCTACTCTAAACAGACAGTGCGATAACTTGATGACACATTGCGCTACCCTTCAGTGTTACTTCTCTCTCTGGTAGTGACTTATAATTGTGCTTTAAATATGCTTCCAATCTCTGAAGAACCAGGAAAAGAGGCAAATGGTATGTTTTTCTTCAACAACACAGCACTACACTGCTTCATCTTGCTACGCCAGTGAAATACTGTTTTGGCATTGATTAATACTGCCTACTAAACCAGTAGTAGATGCAGATCTTTATGCTTCCTTAAAAAAAGTATGTTTCCTATCCAAGTTTTGGCATTTGATACTGTTAATACTTATTGCTGTCTTACTAATTAAAATACTTCTGTAACAGTCATTTAGAGAAAAATCTAATGGATGTATCAAATCAAATGAAGGTTGCAATAATGGAAACTAATGAAATTTTGATGGATTATATTAAAATACTAATGCTTAGAATTCTCTACTGCCTAAATATTGGCACTGGAAACAAGATAGTGTTATTAGAGAATGAATGTGCCACTTGCTAAGTTATTTCTTTTCTAAGTCACAATTTTTTGTTTTTCTTTTAAACATCGTGCTTTCAGAAGGAAAACAGAAATGTGAAAATCATCCTGCTGTTTCACTTTTCAAAAACCTAAAAGAAACCCAATATTGAGTTTATCAGGATCAGGAACTTGATTATAATATTTTTAATAAAACTGTAGCCTTTCCTAGTTGAGGAATCGTATATCATCCTGTCTTAAATTATCTTGCTGTCTCCAAATCCAAAAAGTATTTTAAGAACAGACTTCTGCTTTGTACAGGCATTTATCTTGGGGCAAAATAACAATTTGGAGTTACAAAGTTACAGTTAATACTTTTTTGCATGTACTTTGCGCAAACGTAACTAATACAAGATTCTTGTTTCTTGAGAATTTTTTTTATTATTATTATTGTTTTGTGTTTTTTTTATTTTAAATTTAGCGTCCTCTCAAAAGTAATTATCTCTTTTTGATTTTGTTGCAGGATGTTACGATTTTCTTGCCAGAATGGGAAGATGGACATTTTTATCTTGCTAAATATTACGATAAATTAATGCCAATGGTAACTGACAACAAGATGGAAAAACAAGGAGATCTGATTAGATACATAGTTCATCATTTTGGGAGGTTAGACCCTAGGGAAACTTCGCTTAGTTTCTATAGAAGGATGACTATAGAAAAAAACATTTTATAGGAGTATGTTGTCTTTCAACAATTCAGACTCAAATTTTTATGCAGTATTGTAAAACAAAATACTGCATGCTTCTGTTTGGTTTCATACCTAATTAATTTTACTTTTGCCTTCTGACTAAGCAATTGTTGTCTGCCTTGTGTAAGACAGTTAATTATTTCATCTGCAGTTTTGATTAATAAAAACAAAACCTTTGTATATTAGTAAGCTTTTAGTTGTTGCAGACGCATTAAAATGCTGAACATAAATTTCTACAGTCCAGAATGGAATGTGAAACAATTAAGGATGTGAAGTTTTTAATGCTTCTAATATATATCATTAACATGCTGTGATTTAAACATGTAATCACAGGTCTCTACAGTATGGAAACCAATTCATCTATCAGTCAATGCCAAGAATGCTGTCTTTATGGCTGGACTTTGGAGCAAAAGCATATGAATGTGATAAAGGTAGAACATTTTTTCCCAGTACATACTTCCTGTGTCATACTTTTGAATATATAATTGAAAGAGCAGTGAAGTATATTTACAGTTCTTTGTTTAGACTTATTGCCTGAGATTATACGGAAACAAGAAAGTACTATTATTCTTTTAAATTGCAGGATGTTAAAATGCAGGAGGGTATTAATAATTTTAATTAAACCCTCCAGAACTTTTTAAAAATATATAATGAGGTAGCATTGTTCTTCAGGTAACTTAAGCTGATAAACAGATTTAGGGAAAATCCTTGTGTGTCACCTGTCACCTCTTCTAAGTTGCCTCATGAGTAATGAGTAGTGGTTTTGTATACACTTGCTACAGTAAAGTGTTAGGCTTTGGGGCTTTTTTCCAATTTGTCTTGGTTCCAGTTGTTGAAGGAATTTTACGGAACTTTAAATGGGGGGGAAGAAAAAAATCCTGAGGGCAGCATCGAGGCACGTGAAACTACTACCATAGATGCATTTTTGGGTGGGAGATTTTTGGACAAATGGCAATTGCAGACGTCGCCTGCAGGTCTGGAGTGAAGCAGACAGTGGTGGCTCCTTGATCTTGACCTGGTTCTATACGCTTAGGTCAACTGAACTTGGCTGCAGGCACATCAGATGCTGCTTTCTCTGTCGGTGATGTGCTACTCGTGCTGGGTCCTCCGGTGCAGCGGTGGAGATAGCAGCAGATGTGCTAATTTCATCCCTTGTAAAGACTTTCTTCATTTCCTCTCCACTAAAGAACATTAGAATCCTTTTACCGGGGAAATACATGGGTGGTTTTGGTTTTGCTCTATGCCATTGCATCACTTTAGAGGAGTAATAGATGTTTTATTTTAAGAGTGTAAGGAGAGCTTTTCTGCTGTTGTCTGTTCCATGTTCCTGTTGTCTGTGCTTGTTTATTTCCCATTATTCTGGTTAGTTAAATAGCGTGTGTATTAAGTCATTGTATGCTATGTTAAAAAGAACATTACGGTAGAAGCTTTTACTTTTCCTTGAGTTTTTTTGGCTTATGAAAATTACCAACAAAATATGTTTTTGATTTAAATGATTTTACATTTCTGATGGGAGAAAAAAGGAACATAATCCTGTCCTCTTGTGTTTTTTCAGCTAGTCGTTCAGAACGTGTTCAAATGAAAAATGATTTAGCTAAAATAAACAAGGTGATTACAGAGCACACGAATCACCTGGCGCCTTACCAGTTTCTGACAGCTTTTTCTCAGTTAATCTCCCGAATCTGCCATTCTCATGATGAAGTCTTCGCAGTTCTGATGGTGATTGTTGCCAAAGTGTTTTTAGCCTATCCACAGCAAGCAATGTGGATGATGACTGCTGTGTCCAAGGTACCTTGATAAGTATAGCTACACCTTTATTAAGTTTGTAAAACTGTTTTCATCAGAGAGAAATGTGAATATAACCTATTTTACTTTAAGATGATAAGAAGGAATTGAGAGTTTCAGTTGCTGTGATACAGTGTTGTGGAACAGGGTATCAATGCTGTCACTGCAGAAGATTTTATTGCAGTCTAAAGTTCGGATATTACAGTTTAAGTGTTCCAAATCAGAATGCTAACATGCATCCTGACTTGTATGAGGTACTAGGAAAGGAAACTGAATAACAAATAGCTGATGAATTGGGTAGTTATGGACAACAGATTTTGTTGGTTTTAGTAATTGTAATAGTACTTCCAGTTTTAGAATCAAATAATTAACTCCGTGCCTTGATTAAAATGAGAGAGATACACCACTTAGTCCCAATACTTACCTGGTAGTAAGGTCATTCCAAAGCAAATTGGAAAGCATGGTGCATACTATTTCTTTAAGGCCGGTGAAATAACATTCAGGATACACTGGCATGTTCTTGAGTATTGGCCTTTATGTTGTGGGACTCCCAAGAATGGTTTCAGAAAGTAATAACCCACCCTCCCACCCACACCCCCAACAACCGTACAGCTTTAGTACTTGTTCAGCTGGAGAGCATCCTTCTCCAGCTATTAAATATGACAAGCAATAAGTAGAGAAAAGAATATATTAATTACCGTGGGGTTTTCTTTTTTTTAGGATTCTTTAATTGATTTGACTGTTGTTTAATAAATTTTAACTTTCCTCTTTTTTCAGTCCTCTTACCCTACGCGTGTCAATAGATGTAAGGAAATTCTAAACAAAGCTATTCACATGAAGGAATCTTTAGGAAAATTTATTGGAGATGCAACACGCCTTACAGATAAGCTATTAGAACTGTGCAACAAACCGGTACTTACAAAAATAAACAAATTAATGCATGTAATGGGATTATTCAAAAACGTTATACAAAAGCTTCTGATAACTTTCATTAGCCAATTCATTACGTTACTGCAATTTAACAGAAACTACATTAACTTGCAAAAGATTTTTTTTTTAACTTAATAAAAATATTCAAAAAAAGTAGAAAATAGCTCTAAATTGAGCACATTGCAAAATATTTCAGTACAAAATATTTCAGTACATAATAGTACGTTTCACAGTGCATGGGCTTTACATTGTTTTGTGCTTTCATGTATGATTCTTGCCCAGGAACTTTCACAGAGTTTTACTATAAAAATAGACTGGTTGTGTTTTCATGAACAAATGAACTTGATAATAAAGGTAAAACTAAATAAATTCTTTCATTATTCTGTATTTACATTCAGAGTGAAAAATACACGTGCCATAAAGGCCAGATGTATTTACTTTTGACCACTCCCATTTCCTTTTAAATGTAATTTGCCGTTTTTCTTACTACCATAAGCATTTATTATTCTATTCATTAGTTAATGTGAAATAGCAGTAATATTTTCAGTGTTTATTGTTAACTTTGGAACAACTTTTTTTTTTCTTCAAGGTTGATGGAAACAGCTCAACATTAAGCATGAATATTCATTTCAAAACACTTAAGAGATTAGTAGAAGAGCACACATTTAGTGAAATTCTCATTCCCTTACAATCTGTAATGATACCAACTCTTCCTTCAATTCCTGGTACGCATGCTAACCATGACCCTTTTCCTGGATGCTGGGCCTACATTGCAGGCTTTGATGATACGGTAAGCCTCCGGTTGGCACCTCGTTTTAAACTTCCCGTTAAACAAATGTAGCTGCAAATCTTAGTTCCCTAGAAATGGAGAAGTTGAGTAGGAAACTTCATAATTACTTTCGTGAAAACTGAGTGGCTTCTGTCGTAACAGCCTGAGACAGATACGGCCTCTCGGTACTTAGATAAAGTTTTGGCCTGAGGTTAGTAGGATGTGGCACCATGGAAGTGCTAACGTGATCGGTTGCAGTGGTTTATTACAGTTAGACACTTTATTTTGTATGATCTAATACAGATGTTAATAAAGAATTTAATTTTTTCTTTAGGTGGAAATTCTTGCCTCACTTCAAAAGCCAAAAAAGATCACCTTAAAAGGTTCAGATGGGAAATCTTACATTATGATGTGTAAGCCAAAAGATGATCTAAGAAAAGACTGTCGGCTCATGGAATTCAACTCCCTTATTAATAAGGTTTGATGAGTTAGACAATCAGGTGCATTATACTTCTTGACCAGAACAAAATGCTGAACTATCTAACAAAAAAACAACTTACCTTGAGATAAAGCTATTGGAAGAAAAGTAAACTGTTGCAAAATATCTTGTTTCAGTGGAAATCAGTAGCAATCGATAATGTATAACTTCTTACAGACTTGTGAAAACAGTAACATTTTGCCAAAATAATTGCTTATTCCAGCAAAAATATATAGGAAAGGTTATTTACAGTAAATAACTAACTGCAAACTTTCTGCTGTCATGCTTCATATTTCTTATTCAGTATTTTCTAATATTTTTAATGAGAAATAGGTAAATTCATCTTTTCATACTAGAAGTGTTGCCATACTTCTTATTTTAATTATATTTTGCTTCTCAGCAATATGCTTAAGGTTAAGGTACCATGTTTTCCATGAGGTTAAAGCAAATGCTAGCATCTCTGAAACACTAAAACATTTATTTCAAATACTGCTTTTCAGGGATTTAAGTCATGTACAAGTTATGCAGTTTGACTATTTTATTGCAAAATTCTCTTCTTTAATTTACTTCGGAGAACAGATGAGCCCTTTGCTTGCATTTGACCTACTGCAGGCAGTGAAGCTTAGAATTTTAAATTCTAGATCGTGTGATTGGAAAATAGATATAGATAGAATGGTTAATGTTATTGATACATTTTGAGCCTATCTGTTAATCTCATTTTTGTTTTGTGAATAGTGCTTAAGAAAAGATGCGGAGTCACGTAGGCGAGAACTCCATATTCGAACATACGCAGTTATTCCATTAAACGATGAATGTGGCATAATTGAATGGGTGAACAATACTGCTGGTTTAAGAAATATCCTGATAAAACTTTATAAGGAGAAAGGTAAAGAAATATATTAGATTACAGTGGTTTTTATTTTTTTTTAAAGGACTTGTATCTTTATTCGTAAATGAGACAAACAGCAAGGATCAGACTAAATTCTAGGAAGATGCAGTCACATGTATTTTAAACTATCTGCAATATATTATTATTCATTTGTGTGGTAGACTTTTGCTCTTAAATGGAAGGGAATTGGTGCTTGCAATAAACGAGTTCCTTACAAGAACTGATAACACAATCATCTTAATACGTTCTTTTATACAATGATGTAAATCATTTCAGCAGCAGTGCCAGCAGCATGGGAATGTATGTGCATTGCTGAATAATAGAAAAGACTGGACTTTTTCTTCAGATTTGATCTGTTGTTTTTCATTTCTGTTACATTTGTGTGAGATAATTAAGATAATTTATAATTATCAAGGTTGAGGGTACAGCAACTTTCCAGGGAAAAGATCAGATTTCTTTTGAATTTCTTGTTAACAAAGCAACTTTCTGGTCAGCGCAGTAAAATTTTGGGGGAAGATTTCACACATTATCTGGCTGTATGCAGACATCTGGGAGTTTGGAGCTCCAAACATCTCAGCTGAATATAATGAAAGGCTTTGTGAGGGTGGGTTTTTTTGTGTATGTGTTTTTCCCCCCACTCCACCCCATGGCAATCGGTAAAACTCTGGTGGCTTGTTTGCCAGGTCTTCTCTTTCAGTTAACATGATTTTTTAATTTACTTTCCAGTACCCCACCACCACCATGTTCTGTGGGTTATTTTCCATTTGCTCATTTATTTCAGCTTTATGGAGATGTTTATCTTCTCTAAAATACCATATTTTAGTACCTATAAGGCTTTACATTTGGGGATTTCTTTTGCCTAATTGAGAAGGTCTATTACAGGTATCTATATGACTGGAAAAGAATTGCGTCAGCATATGCTTCCGAAGTCAGCACCTTTGTCTGAAAAGCTGAAAATGTTCAAAGAAGTCCTTCTGCCTCGTCATCCTCCTCTCTTTCATGAATGGTTTCTTAGAACATTTCCTGATCCTACTTCATGGTGAGTGACTGGGATTGGGCTAGCTCTACTTTGTGTATTTCACTCAACATTAATGATACTACTGAATAAAGACAGATAACCCAAGGAAGTGACTTGGACATATCTGACTCTTATTTCTGCAGGTACAATAGTAGGTCAGCCTATTGTCGTTCTGTTGCAGTGATGTCAATGGTGGGTTACATACTTGGCCTAGGAGACCGTCATGGTGAAAACATCCTGTTTGATTCGTTGACTGGTGAATGTGTGCATGTGGATTTCAACTGCCTTTTCAATAAGGTGAGAAATGCCACTTGCTGAACTTGCTCTTTATTTTATAAATTTCTACTGTTTTGGCTTTTTCCACTTTTTTTACTTTAACATATCTGTTGTGTTCTCTCTCTCACTTTGTTTCTTATTTATACCAAACAGTCTGGGATATGTAAAGAGTTATGTGATTGTTCTGTATACTGCATTAATGAAAGCCAGCTTTTTGATTTAGCCAGTATCAGATGAGCTGATGTGGATACACTGAAATAGCCCAACTTGTAGAGTGTTTGTATTTTGTGACTCTCCTCTCTCCACTACCACCCTCCAAACAAAGCTGTAATTACTACATTCAGAATTCTGCTGCTGTGAAGAGTTTCTTTGTTTTTTCTCACACAAATTCAGCACAAAAATTCCAATGGTTCTGTAAAAATAAACAGCAGAAATTGTGGCCAGAGTGGGATTTGGAGTTTTGGTGTTTCTGTTGAAAGATGCTTTTGGTGTGGAATATGTGCCCTTTTTAATTCAGATAAGTGAGGAAGAGATGTTGTGAGTTTAGTTTTCCTGCTTTCTTTTTAGTAAGCCTAAATTGTCCTACATAACCCTTAATTAAAAAAATTTTTTTAAGCTAACTTGCATATTATAAAAGAAAAGTTAACATTTTGCATGAAACTACAGAGCAGCAATATATATTTAGTACAAAATTTTATATCCTGTATTAGTGTAATAGAACAGGGAAAAAGAGGTTGTTTGGACATTGGTGTCCTTTATTCACTGTAATTTCCCTTTAACAGCTGAGAAGGACTGTGATCGAAGCAAACATCTCTTGTCAGCTGGGAAACCGCCACTGACAAAGATGGGGAAAAAAACTAAAAATGATGCAAATGTTACCCTTTACTTTAATAATGCTTAAAACGCTTAGGGCATACTCTTCTTTTTTTTTTTTTTTTTTTTTTTCCTTTATCAATGTAAAGGGAGAAACTTTTGAAGTTCCGGAAATCGTTCCTTTTCGTCTCACTCACAACATGGTTAATGGAATGGGTCCAATGGGAACAGAGGGTCTCTTCCGAAGAGCTTGTGAAGTCACCATGAGGCTTATGCGTGATCAAAGGGAGCCTCTAATGAGGTACGGCAACTGGTTTTGCTACAAACTCTGAAAAAGCTGTCTGTAGTCTAAACATCTGAAACAGTAGCTGCTGCAGTTTCAGCATATGTCTGTCATGCAGCTCGATCTTGCTATGACATGCATTGAAATATAAAACAATATAAATATTCAGCGCTAACTTTAGACTCCTGTCAGTGTTCTTGTTTTGAAAATTAAATGTATTATATGTATCTTGTCCTTTTATTTTTAATTTATCTAGTGTCTTAAAGACTTTTCTCCATGATCCTCTTGTGGAATGGAGTAAACCTGTTAAAGGGAATACAAAAGCACAGGTGAACGAAACTGGAGAAGTTGTCAACGAAAAGGTTAGTTGAAAACAAGCATAGCATAAGGTATTCAAATGTCAAATGTCCACTATGGTTGCAAGTCTCGTATTTTCTAATTGAAACCTTAACTTGTTTTTTCTTTCATTTAAAAATTCCTGTGGTTATTTCTTCTTGATTGTCTCTGTGTTCATAATTTTTATCCATAAAGAGACTATTTTTATTGATAGAAAATGTAATTTATCTACTAAAGAACCAAACAAAATAGAGCCTGCGATTCTCTTATTAGTGTTACTAAATCAAGGACAACATCAACAGGAGCAATAGGATAGGTGAAGCTCCTGCTTCCCCTCACTCTGACTGTTGCACAGTCCTCCAGACATACAGCGGTGGTAACATTTGGAGTCCTTTCCATGCATGTTTTTGTGCTTTTCATGAGTGGATGTTTATTATTGAATAAATACATGCCTTGTTACATGTCAAGGAATACTTGGTTAAAATTAGGATTTCCTACGTACTGTTTCTTTTGTAGCTGCTGGTAAATACTATATTGTTCATCCAAAATATAGCTTGCACAACTTATAATATTTATTCTAGTTCCCCTTTACAAAAATTCTGCTTTGTCTCCTTTTTGCTTTGAAAGGAATATTGAGTGAAAATAAGTATGTGTAAGCAGATAAAACTTAGGGAGCACTGATAAATACAGCAACTAAGATAAGGACAAACTACAGCACTGAAGCTATATTACAACAAAGACCTTAACTGGGCTATTTAGGCACAGAAAGTCTCCTGGTCTTCAAATACTTACTAACCAGGCTGTGTCTGCATAACCTTTCCTTTAGTTACAGGACCACCCACATAGTTGTATATGGTTAACTGGTTTTTTTGGATAGGTGCAATGTTACACTTGAGCTTTAAAAGAAAATGTGTGAGTATAATTGGTATGACCGAGCTATTCGAGTGGGCCTCAAAACAGCTCATTTTGAGTTGCTCATCACAACCTGTTACTAGATTTCTTCATTTTCATAATTTTGGCCTAAATTTTCCAGACTAGGTATCTTCTTTAATTTTACCCAGAACTCCAAGAAAAAGGCTGGGGAAATTTTGCATTTATTTGAAAGTAATTGTATGAAATAAAGCATTCTAACATTTTCAAATACATTTGCATAGCTTTCTCAGTCTTCTTTGGTAAATTTTACTGGTAAAAATGTAAGGCAAAAGTCGTAACTTGACCAATAGTCTATCCATTTTAAAGAATTATTTTTAAAAGTGGGTATCCTTTATTTTCCAGGTAACTGGTGTAGACATCTGGGGTTTGTATTAAATTAGTATACAGATTTCAAGCACTTATTTTAAGAAGTGGAAGTTCATGGATAGTAGCAATATTCATCTTTTTTCCTTTTTCTTTGTTTCCAGGCCAAAACCCATGTCCTTGATATAGATCAACGGCTGCAAGGTGTCATTAAGACTAGGAACAGAATAAAAGGATTACCCTTATCTATTGAAGGCCATGTTCATTACCTTATTCAAGAAGCAAGTGATGACAACCTGCTCTGCCAGATGTATATGGGCTGGGCTCCGTATATGTGAAATTTGTTCACTTTGGAACGGTACCATTCACAAGTGATGTAGCTATAATATTCTTGAGAAGGTATTAATCAGCGATAACTGGTCACTTCTGTTGATTTTTGACTGTAAGCAGCAGAACAGTCTTATGATCAATCCGAAATCTATGTAAAATATACACTTGCAAGTATGTTATGAATACACTTGCAGATGTGCAAGGTGTTACAACTTGTTTTGTATAAACACAGAAGCCAGTACATAGGAACTGCTTAAAAATTAGACTCTGCAAGCCTCTGCAAGTTTCTTATGTACATACCTCTCTGATTATCTGAAAAATTTTCGCAGTGTTGAAAGAATGCGCTCTGTAAAGTACTGTATGTTTTTGTAAGGTTTTTTTCTCATTCAGCTTACTTGTAGATTAGAAAATCTGACATAAAGTTTTATACTGATACGATGTAAAGTGGTTCTTTCAACTTTTTCTACTCATAGTTCAGAAAGGCTTTCTAAAAATAATGAGTATTTCCCTTCAGCAGTACACCTTGAATTTTGGTTTCCTTTGACTTTCTTCCATATGTCCTGGCTAAGTCTAGAAGAGCATTTGGGATCTTAAATCTTACCGTGAAGAAACTGGTAAAGTGTTACCATGTTCTGAAACGGTTTCCTGAGCCCTCGCCTGCTGTGCTAAGAAACCCTTGTGAAGGCAATTACACAAAGCTGTGAGTTAGAGGACCCTGGCAGCATGGCTGTGACACCAGTGCAGCAGGCAGGGTATAGGATCTGTGACTGGAACATACGTTCAGGCTCCCGAGAGTTCTGGACAGGCCCTCTCTTCCCTCCCTTGTAAAAAGCGTGGCTACAGCGAGTGTTTTTCAGACTCCGTTTCAGAAGAAGTGTTTTGACATGGACACTAAATGTGTTCAGAAGGCATATACTAATTTACAGTATTGCTTGCTTCTCTGGGCATCCAAACTGGAGGAAAATGAGGGGGGAGATAGGGAAAAATTACGCTCTCTTAGGGTATCATTAGAATTTTTGTACAGTATTTTTTGTTTCTGCTGTTCTGAGAGACAAACAGTGCCATTAGTTTTTGATCACAGTAATGCTGTCGTGAGACTCAAGTTTTAGTTCAGCTGAAATGCAGACACTTTGGGGATTAAATTCAAAAAATGGGTTTACAACTGGTTATAGCGGTTTTGTTTCTCTGGGGAACTAGTGGGTAGTGTTCCCAGAGCATTGTCGCTGCTTCATAAACCTCAAGATTTTTCCAAGTAAGATCTTTGGAACCTACTACGATCTTTTCTCTTGTGGTGTGTGTTACGGGGTTATGCTACCTTTCGCAGGCTTTATCGTTATACCACAGAGCGAAGAGAACCTTACGGCGAGCTGCCGCGCCAGGAACCGCTCAGGGAGTTGCCGGTTTCCATCACGCGGGGACCAGACCTGCTGCCCACAGCAGGCCGGGCCTGAGGGCGTCGTGGGAGCTCCGGTGTGGGCTGGTAGGAGAAGGGGCGAGAGGCGACGCTTCACGCGTTTAACAGCAACGACGGCGGAAGCTCTCCCCGGCCGCCTGACGGG
>NW_008824932.1:6410022-6452891 GCF_000699105.1 Pygoscelis adeliae | reverse complement strand
GACCCGAGGTCGCCGTCAGCGTACAGCGGTGCCGGCAGCCTGCTGCTGGAGGTCAGCGGCGCAGATATTTGCACTCCTCGCTACGTGCAAGTAACGTTTGCAGAAGCGCCCGAACCGAAACTACGCTGTTCCTCGGGGAAACGCCCGGCCCGGAGCGTCTCCCCACGGCCGGGCTCTCCCCTTTGGCTGCTGTTTCCCCGGCGGCCCCGCTCCTCCCCAGCCCGTCTGAAACTCGGCGGTGCTTCCTCGGCACCAGGCGGCCCGTCACCCCCTCGGGTAACAGGAGGTCGGAGGTTCCTCATTGCCGGGCTCTGAAAAGTTACTGCTGCTGCTGACGACGAAGGGCACGGTAATGACGAGGGACAGGTTTTACAGCTCTGCTGCGTCTCCTTGTTGTGGCACGCGCTGGGCAGTTTGTGTTAGTAACAAAAACGAGAAGTACGTTAAAGCCTAAAAAAGGAAAGCCGCAAACAATGTTTTTAACAGCCAGGCAAAAAAGTCTTGTCTTCAGAGAAATCGCGTTCGATACCTGTTAGACATAAGCTCTTAACTTTTCATTATCGTTTTCAACTGGCGTTGTGGATGCGGTTTTATAGTCTGAATACGGATGTTCTGCGATGAATTGGGTGGTGATTGAGGCCATGTTTGAGTGTTAATACATTTTTCCTAAGCAGACAGCATTTTAAAAGATCAGAGAGCTGTTGTATCAACATATCTAAGATGCCCTGCTCAAGTGATTCCAAACCTGGATGGTTGACCCTTCCTTCTAGTTTCAAAGCAGTTTTCAAAGCTTAGGTCTTTGCTTGTGATTTGTTGGATTTCACTACAGTGTCTTATATTGTCCGCGTAGCAAGGCGGCAGCAGTGTGTGCTGGCTTTTCAGCGGTTTTGTTAAAAGCTTGGGCTGCTCACTGGAATTGGTGGCAGCTTTAAACTTCTGCTGAAGAACTGTGGCTGCTGAGGGAGTCAGCATGTGTCTGCTCTAACTGGGGGAATAGCAGCAGGGGGTAGTACCTGTGATGCTTTCTGAAAGGGGCTGTTAGAGCTCTTAAGATAAACAGCACAACTCAACCTTGGATGCAAGTGCTAATGTCATTCTCTAGTTAGTATTTCTGAAGACTAGATGATGTTGTTAGCTTATGTGGAATACCTGCTCTGTGTAAAAGAGAAAAGCAAACGTCTAGATTGTTATCTGTGATATTAAGCTTGGACAGTAGCATGTGTCCCCATTCTTCCTTTCCTCTGCCAGACCATTGAATATGCAGACTGACACATACTAGCGTCTAGATTATTACAGAAAAAAATACCCAGAATAAAAGGCAATTCCTATGTAAAACATACAATTATTTTTAAATCATAGTATAGCCATGCTTCTTAAAAGGTCATCTGTTTTCCATATATATGTTGCCTCATCTAAAAGCTTTAGTTTTCATCTGCTTAGAATGCTGTCTGTGCAATGCCCTGCTCTCTTCTTATCTGAAAGTGGTGCCTGTGTGGATGATGTGGTGTCTGAGCATGTCGAGGGCAGTTTCGTTACTGAACTTAACTGTACTGAAGATCATTATGCATTACACAAGACTAAGTATTGCAGGTGGCTGGAGATCCTTCCCGATCCTGCCTCTTGTTTCTTCTCTTCATTATTCCTCTTGCTGAAATAGTTATGTTTCTCTTACATCTGGATGATAAATACAAGTCCAACAACACGCCTTTCAAAATTACATAAAGATACATCAGCAGCGATACTACAGAAAACACGAAAAGTTAGCAGTGCCTTTTTCCCGTTGTAACGCAGGGGGATTTTTATGAACAGTCATACTGGTGGATTAAAGAATAGGTTTGTTTATTGCAGATTGCTCTTGTGCATGTTTGGTGGTTTTTGGCAACAAAAAGATAGATAACAGCCCCTTTGCTTCATACATTTAACAGTGTTTGTGCTCTACGTGTTGCTTGTGTACATTTGGGGGATGGTTTTTTCCTTTAAAAGAAAGTTGGACTGCTACAGATAAGGCTGTTAAAAGAACAGAGAACTAGACAGAAAAAAAAAAGTGTTTGGAAAGCGTGGGAAAGAAATTGATGTTATCGTTGATAAGTCTACTGCTTTTGGTGGTAGTTGCCACTCTCCAGACTCACAGATGGCTGTTAGCATAGCTAAAGAGGCAGCATGCAGTGGTCATGGTAGGAACTGGTTAACAGGGGGAGAGCCCTAAAGCAAAGCTGGCTTTGCTTTTGGAATACCGTTGGAAACTACATACTCAGTTTTGTAGTTTTTATTGTTTATAGTGCAGTTATGAAAGATTGAATCAGTGAAATGTGTGGGGTTATAAAAAAAACCCATTACCTCTTCCTGAAAAGTGGGATTTTTATTTGCTTTTACTTTATACAGTGTAGAATATTGGCCGAGCACAGGGGACAGAAGTCCTGAGGTACCAGAAACAATCAGGATAGGATAGGAATCTTCAGCTGACTTTCTTCACTGGGAAAATCGTAATAATGGATTGCAAGTGCAGACAAACCCATAACAAGTCAAGATATTCTTAGCCCGTTGGCATGCAGTAGGTTCCAGGGCGGTCTTCCCACCTCAGTTTCCAGAGTTCATTAGTCTCAGCCACACCTTGGGCAGTGATTGCGTTGCTTCAGCTGTCACCAAATGGGTACTAACTGTGGCTTTTGTAGATTCCAGAATTTGACAACTTATACCTGGACATGAATGGCATTATACATCAGTGTTCACATCCGAATGATGACGATGTTCACTTCAGAATCTCAGAAGACAAGATTTTTGCCGATATTTTTCACTATTTGGAAGTACTATTTCGCATTATTAAACCGAGGAAGGTTTTCTTCATGGCAGTTGATGGAGTAGCTCCAAGAGCAAAAATGAATCAGCAGCGTGGGAGACGTTTTAGGTGAGAGTATTTGTTCTTGCTCTGTCTTTAGGATAGTAACAACTTAAAAAAAAAAATTACTTAAATGTGTGCCATAGAAAGTAAAATATATTATGAGCGGTCATGCCTTTGACAGTAGCTTTAAATTTTAGTTAAATGAGGGTAACTACCTGTAAAATGTTAATATTTAAAATCAGGATTCCAAAAAAGAAAGTTTGCTTGTTACTTATGTATGCGGGACTTGGGGGTGGGGGAAGCTTTTTTCCTATGAAATTTTTTGTGAAATAAGTCTGCAGTGGAGCTCTTACAGATGTCTCCAATGGCTTCATAACCTGTGAGAGCCTTTGGTATTTGTGAATGCTAATTCTAGATACGCCTTTTTGGTAAATATAATGGAATGTCCTTTGACAGTCATAGAAGAAACGATGTTTCTAATGAAACTCTGGTTTCCTCTTGATACCAGTTAGCAAGCTAGCTCAAATACAGAGCTGCAAGTAGATTCCACAGTGTTAAGAATTATATTAATGTTTTGGGAGATGTGGAAGCTTTTTTGAAGACTGCTGTAAGGAAAGCAAGCCAGTGGTCAGACAATACAGGGATGGTGAGTGAAATGCAACAGAAACAAACAGGGGAAAAGGGACAAGAGAAAATATTTTCAAGCTACTGGGTTTTTTTGTGGGTTTGGTTTTTGTCTTTTGTTGTTGTTGTTGTTAAGGAAAAAAGGAGGTTGAGAGGAAGAAGAGGTTAAGAAAGAGTTCTAAATAGCAAGTTGGAACAGAATTGAGAGAAGGACAAAAATCTAAGACATTGGTGGCTTCTATTTTTCTGGTTCAAAAGTGTGTATGAAATCCTTGGCCGAGAAAGGCTAGGATGATGTTTGTTTGTTTGTTTCTCCATTACTAGTGATGATAAATTGTTAGTTCACCCCTCCTACCCCCATGGTATTCCAAACTTGCTGCTCTGTTTAACTACATTACTATTGTTGTTCTGGGATAGCATTTTCAGATGTTTAGATCCCAAGTATTCCTACCGTTTCAACATTAATTTGCTTTCATTGTCATCAGCCATTGAATGATCATCTTGGTAATCTAAATAGTAACTGTATCTGAGCAATGACAGGTTATCATCATTACTAGGGGAAAAAAGCTATTTTTAAGCCTTCCAGTTGTATCAGAAACAAGTTCAAACTCTCTTCAGGAGTTAAATTCCCCCCCCTCTCCCCCCCCCCTTTTTTTTTTTAAACACTCTTTAAAAAATCAACTATATGTATTTTGTCAGTAGAGCTGTACTTATGATATTAACATTTGAATAAGATGATTCTTTCTCTACTCCTTCGCTCCAACCCTGCTTTGTTTTAGATCAGCAAAAGAGGCAGAGGACAAAATAAAAAAGGCATTAGAAAAGGGAGAAACTCTCCCTACAGAAGCCAGATTTGACTCCAACTGTATTACACCAGGTAAGATAATTTGATAATTATTTTAAGTGTTTAGATTTAAGTTTTTGCATCTGTATTTTGGCACTATTTTCCTATCCGAAGGCATTTCTTTTTTTTTAAAATTAGAGGACAATCGATAAAGGCTCAAGTAAGTTGGGAACCAAGTTTTAATAACTTTTAGTAGGGTTGGAATACTGTCTCATTCTAAAAGTTTTTTAGATCACTAGGGAAAAAATGAAACCTCTTGGGGAAAAAAAACAGCTGTACCCTTCATCTCTTGCAGAATTTTTATTTGTTGGGTTGGGTTTTTTTTATTAATACTTTTGATATGTAAATGCAGTTTTGAATGACTAGTGAAAAGCTTTGTGTTTAACTTAGATTTCTGTGTTTTCAGGAACTGAATTCATGGCCAGATTGCATGAGCATCTTAAATATTTTGTAAATATGAAGACTTCCACAGACAAATCGTGGCAAGGAGTAACAGTCTACTTATCAGGCCATGAGGTCATTGTATTTTGTTAATATTTTATTTTAAATAAAATTTTATTTTATAGAAAAAAACTTACTGATTAATTTTATGGGGTTTTTTTGTGCAGACTCCGGGGGAAGGTGAGCATAAAATTATGGAGTTCATCAGATCAGAAAAAGCAAAGCCCCATCACGATCCAAACACAAGACACTGTCTCTATGGCTTAGATGCTGACTTGGTATGTGCAATTAAAATAATACACACTCTATAAACTTCTGTTGTTTGTATGTCTTTGATGTCTTCCTAAGCACACAGGGTTCTAAAATGTTATTAAACAAGCATTTGTATTCCTGCAAACTTCTGAATTTGTAATGAAAGAGAACAGCAAAATTTCTTTATACTGCTCGAATCTTAAAGTAACAGTTTAAAAAAAAATAATGAAGTAAGACCTTTCTAATATCTCTTTGTAATAGATTATGCTGGGATTAACAAGTCATGAGGCACACTTTGCGCTCTTAAGAGAAGAAGTCAGATTTGGTGGTAAAAAATCTCAAAGGTGAACTGATTTAACTTTACTTTTATTTTATATATGATGAAATTAAATCCAAAAGATACTGGGTTGCTAAAACAGGGGTTTTTTTTATTGATTGCATACTAAATTAATAAAGTCTTAGTTTATTTTTGTGTTGGAAAATACATGAAATTAGAGACAACTTGTTAAATTGTGCATTTGAATTTGTTTACATGAGAAAATGTGTGCTGTCAGGACAGCTGATAAAAAAAATCCTTAGAGCTTTGGTGTGTTGTGCTTCTTTCTTCATATTACAAATGGAGCAGCCCAGGCTGTACTGATGTTGTTTCCATAATTGTCTGATGCAGATACTGACTTTTTAAAACGTATTTATATCTCTGAGGTTTTGTGCATGTAAGTAAATTACTAGAATAATTACTAAAATAAACTCTCTTAAAGTGGCTGACTGGATGCTTTTATTCTGGATTTGCCCATTCAAACTAACTTGTGGGCTATAGTCAGTCAGAACAAGGTGATTTGTTCCAGAACTGTGCATGTACATGGAGCTATTCTGAAGTAATAGAAAAATTAATTTTGTAACTGTTACTGTGGCTAGGTTCCTTCTTTGAAGGACCTTGAGCATATATTTGGTGGATAAAGGGAAAAGGTGGGAGAGACACAGAAATACACTTTTTTGATACAAAAAGGATGTTGGATAATACAGTGATAAGTCATATAAATGTTTAGATAAATGCATCATTTTTGCTAATAAACAAATGTTCTTATTGCTAAGGACAATATGATAAACATCAGGAATAAGTATTCTTTTCATAGTCTTCCGCAGTCAACTTTTCACTAATACTCATTCTGTTGATAGTGTTGGCATGTAACATTGTGATGTTTTTAAAAGACCTTAAGTCTAAGCAAAGAAAAATGTTGTTCTGCACTTTTTAAAAAATAAAATAATATAAAAGTGTGGTGACCTTTTGAGGGATTAATTAAATAAAGTGTGAAATCAAAAGGCAAGGTGTCATTATTATTTTTTTCTCCCTCAAGCATTATTCCATATTTGGCTCCTGTTGTAATTTCTGGGTAATATTACTGATTACAGGAATTTACTTCTGGAAGTTACAGGATTTGCCTTCTGTCAGTATTGTCACTTTTATGTGTACTTAGAGTTGGAAATTTGAAAATAGTAAAAATACATACAAATTACGTATTGTCAGCAGTTTCTTGACTGAGAGAAATTACTTGTTTTATCAGGATTTTCAGGTCCAGTGCAATGAAGAATAAGGGGCAAAATGTCTCTAGAGTCTTAGAGCATCAACCTGGATTTGCCAGTATGAAAATTACATTTAAAAAATGACAGAATCGGGTCTGAAGTTCTGTGCAGCCAAGCGTAGCTCAGAGTTTGTCTTCGCAGTCTTGATATAAACTTGTGTAGCACACACACCTTCCTCAGAGGATTTTGGCCAAAATCTGCTGTGTATGTGTGAATACACAGGTGTTTATGCTGGTTTGTCATTGGAGGTGGTCCCAGCTAGTTACAGTATCTACAAGGTAAAATAGTCCTTTACGAATTCAAAATAAATCAGTCTTTAGTTCATTAATCTTTTGGTGTAGGTATTAACTGATTTTGACCTAACATTGGCTTAGGTAGTAAGTAATTTTAGTGAACAGAGGAGAAGAAGGCAGAATATATGTTGACTAATTTATGCCATAAACAAACAGTAGGTTTGTCTTTTTTTTTTGGCTGTGGTGAAGCCACTAGGGAATACATATGGAGCATATTTTCAAGTTGAGCATATTCTTTTCTTACAAGAAGCATTTCAAATGACTGCAAATGTAACCCAGCCAGTTTAGACGTGAATCTGTGTACTCTGTATGTACTCAGACTAGTTCTAAAATACCTTAAAATATATTGCGTTTGTTGCAAAGTTAAGTTATGTTGTCCCTTTTTTGGGCAACGGGATAATTACTTAGGAAATAGTTAATGCAACATGGAACTCCACAAAGCTGCCCTGCTTTCTCTAAGCTAGCTGTTTTCCATACAGTGCAGTCACATCTGCTGTTTGGAAGATTCTACTGCAAAATTTTATAGACTCAAACCAGATGGATCCTAAAATAGATTCAAAGAAATGTTTATACGTTATTTCTTCTGCAAGGATATAATCCCAGTAAGATTACTTGGTTTTAGGTAACCTTGGACTTACTAAATATTCATGTTGAAAGTGTGTGTATAAATTATTAACTTAATATTTCGAATCATTTACAGAGCATGTGCACCAGAGGAAACCACGTTTCATTTACTGCACTTATCACTGATGAGAGAATATATTGATTATGAATTTTCACCAGTAAAAGTAAGTTCTAATGGAGCTGTGATTGAAGAAATGTGTGAGGTCTTTTTATGCAAACATGATAATAAAAATTATGCTCCTGTGGTTTTTTCTTTTTTTCCTTTTTTTTTCCCCCCAGGACAAGATTTCCTTTGAATATGATATTGAAAGGATAATAGATGATTGGATCTTGATGGGTTTCCTTGTAGGAAATGATTTTATTCCTCATCTACCTCATTTACACATTAATCATGATGCACTGCCGCTACTTTATAGAACATATATGGCTATCTTGCCAGAACTGGGAGGTAAGAACACGAAGTTTATTTGTGGAAAGTAGAAACATTAACATTCCTGCGTTAATATTTATTGACCTTCTTAGCCATGTTAGAATGTTCAGCATTTATTACACTTGCTTTAGACAGCCAGCAAGATCGCATTCTATTATCTACGGGGCATTTAAATTGAAATTTTAAAATTGTTAAATTGTTGATTTTAAACAACATACTTTATTTTCCCAATAGGTTACATAAATGAAAACGGGCATCTGAATTTAAAACGCTTTGAGAAATATCTCACAAGATTGTCAGATGTAAGTAACTTCGGAATTATGTATAGCCTGTTGAATATAACCTCAATATAGCGCCCCAAAATACACCATGCTGTAGTTTTAATGAACTGTTAAATGACTGTGTTTTACAAGTGATTCAATGAGCTGTTTTATCATTTAACTGATGGGATCCAATCAGTTGTTGTCTGATCATACCGTAACATAAGAAGAAAAAGATTGAATCATTTGATCTGTGCTTTAGCCAGCATCTTTTAGTACTGCAAGTCAGATGAGAATTCACCACTAGAATCATGGTCCTCAATTCTCATTGAGTAATGAGCGGCAGTACTGGGCAAAGCATGCTGCAGGCAGCAATATTCTTTGCTTCCCCTGCTGGTCAGTTCCTTGTAGCGTAAGCTATGTCTGAAGAACTTGGAGAGCAATATTTTTTGCAAGTTTTTTATGAAGATCACTGGTAAAGAGCAATGAAGCGTTTATCTCTCAGAGGCAGGCATCAGCATTCTTCATGAACCAACTAGCGTACAGGAGGCAATCCTGTTAAGTGCTGCTGCAGTAATCCATCCTAGAGATGAGAAAAGGTATAGGCCATATAGAAATGGAAAGGTCTCGGCCTTCTGCTGAACTTGGAAGGAGGAAGTTCATCTGCTGTCCCTGCTTCAGCCCTGTCTTCTGATTCTTGGGTGGAACTATGAAAGGGTTGGGTGTGTGGCACGAGACTATATTACCCAGACCCTATAAACTTCTACTACTTCTAGAGTTGATAGTGAAGTGTGGAAGTTACCTAACTCTTTTTGTTACCCATTGCTGCCTTACTGAAAGAAAACAAAATATGGCTTGGGTGTATGTTATATATTGCTAAGAAAAAACATTTTTAATATTAATCTATTAGTTTAGTTGTAGCTCTAGGGCAAAATGTTTATGTATGAATGACTCTAGGTGTAATCTAATGCACCTACTAAAAAGAAGTTGTTAATTTAGCACTCTAAATTCGGCGTCCCTTAAATATTTCTAAACTTACTTTAATCTTTCTGCACAGTTTGACCGTGAACACTTCAGTGAAGTCTTTGTAGACCTAAAATGGTTTGAAAGTAAAGTAGGCAATAAATACCTCAACGAGGCAGCTGGTATTGCAGCAGAGGAAGCCAGAAAAAATAAACAAAAGAAACAAAAGGTTAGTGTTTTACATGTGCAATTTTGGAAATAAGAATGTTACTTTTTGCAAAGCAATAATTTGATCTTAGACAACTTAAATGGCATAAACCTCTTTTGAGATTTTTTGAGATCAGAAAAGGTAATAAAATGCACCATTTGAGGAACTGCCTGTATGCATTGCTGGTTGTGAGTGATGAAATGGTTACGTCAAGGTAAAGTTCTCATGACTTTTGAAATCTTGTAAACCTGTAACTTAATGCTTTGTGTCAATTTATCTGTTCCTCAACAGCAGCAAAACTTACTTCTGGGTGAGTTATGGTCCAACTCGCCATGCTTTATAATCTTACTTTTCAATGCATAGCCTGCTGGACGTCTTATATATTTCAGATACACTGATAGGTCATTCATGCATGTCTTGGTATTGGCCGACTATTTGACAACGAATAGATAAACAGCCATTTCATTGGTATGAGCTATCTCAGATTGGTTGTTAAACTTGCAATTCTAGATATAACTAATTAATAAGGAACAGCACCTTTCTCCGTATCTTGACTCAGCCCCATTGTCATGTTCCCCCCCCCACCTCCATCAGCTGTCCTTCAAGATATGCCTTCGGCAGAGTGTAGAATAGCAACAGGAAATTCCTTCAAGTTTAATCAGTCACTGTATATCGTTACCCTGTTCTTTAGTGCAGTTTGTGGTTTGTAAGAGCAAGATGTTAGCTCTTCCTTTAACAAGGTATGCTTTATTTGTGGTTGTTTTCTTATTTGCCACAGAAGTTTGGAGCAGCTCTATAGTATTAGCTAGCCATCTTGACTGATCCTTTGAATGGCAGTGACAGTCAGGAGCTTGCATATCTCAGGTACAGGGGAAGAGGGCCAACTTAATGATTCTGCTTATTGAAAGCTACTCAGTGCTGTACACAAAAGACAGTGTGTAGTGTGAGAATGAAGTGAATGTTTGGCTTGTTTGACTCCCTAAAACACAATTTCTTGTATCCTTACTTCCCCCAAAAGTAATTTGAACTCTTAAAAAACTTACTGATTAAAAATTTGATTGCATACTGATGCTGTAGCACAATGCATGATGTAGGTAAAAATGCTTAAATGTGTACTGCACAGTTTTAGAAATAGTTGTATTTTGGAAAGCAAATATTCAGATATTTTTTAAAGGTAGTTGAGATTTTATTTGAGACTGCTCCTTTGTCTGATCTGTATGGATAAAATCATTTTCCCTAGGCAATTACAAGAGAAGGAAATGTAGTGGGGTTCATACTAAATAATAATAATATTTCTGCATCTTTATTATAGCATTTTGAGTTGCAGATTATATGGTTGTGAATGAGGTATGTGCATATTATTCTGTATTTTTACTTTATCTCAAATATTAATTTAATAGGCTCAGGAAAATTCTATATGTTTGGCTGCTTTAGAAAAAAACGAAGGTGAAGTTGTGACCCCTAAAAGTAAGTGCAAATAATTTTTCCATATACATATAACAAAAAAACTTGTTAATTTGTGTATAGATTTGGAAGATCTGTAAGAATTTCATGTCAGAGATGACCTTAATCTAAATGAAACAGTTATGTGGTCAGCTGTTGGGAAACGGAACTGCACATCACTGGCTTATGGTGAGAGGGAGTGGGGCTAAAGCTTTTGAAGTGCTTCTTACCTGACCAGTATTTCCATGATGAATTAAAGGAATGAATGAGCAAATCTTTAACAACATTACATTTTTGATAATTGTATGCCTAGGTATTTTATTATACAGGTGGAGACAAATGAACAGATTTCCATACGGCTTTGAGGTTTTGGTTGTGTTGATTGTTTTTAAACTCATTCCACTTGTAGGAAATGCCTTTTGCTCATGTTTTGAAATTTAATGTCAAAAATGTATAAATATTACTCCATGATATAAGATGATGTTGCTGAGAAAAGATTAAATTTTAAAATCTATTTTAACATTTTCTTAAATTATTTTCTGATGGCTTATATTCTCTTCCTTGTTCTTGTAATTGGGCTACAAAATGGGTTGCCTGTCTTCAAACCTTATTTTAGTAGAGAAGTGAATGTTAATCCTTTTTTTTTTTTTTTTTTTTCCCCCCCATTACTCCTTTTTCAGCTGTGTTGGAAGATGAACCAGAAGATGATGATCTGTTTGAAACTGAGTTTAGGCAATACAAAAGAACTTACTACATGACTAAAATGGGTGTAGAAGTAGTTTCTGAGTAAGTTTATGCCTTTTTTTTCTTTTTTCTTTTTTCTTTTTTTAAACACCAAAGACAAGTCTTTGCATATGTCTAATACAAGAGAGAATATTCATTCATGTTGAAGGCAGAGAACACATGGCAGTGTACTGCAGCAGTGATGCTTTTGGCTAATGCAAGAAAAGCTGGAAGTCATGTTTTCTCTAACAAGTATTTGAGGTCCAGAGAGAAAAAAATCCATTAGTATTAAATGAATCTAGGAAACCATGGTCTTACTAGGTTCCCAAAATGCTCTGTCTTCATTCCTGTGTACCAAGGTGCTAAGTATTTAGCACAAGGTGCTTATATACCAGTGGAAATGAGACAAACTAATAGGTATCTTTCCTTCTTCTTTTAAGTGACTTCTTGGCTGATCAAGCTGAATGTTATGTCCAGGCAATACAATGGATTTTGCATTATTATTACCATGGAGTTCAGTCATGGAGCTGGTAAGAAAAATTGTCAAATGAGAAATTGCTTGAAGATGGAGCAATATTTCACCTTGTATGCTGGGAACATTTAATGTAGTTCTGATCTGTGAACACTGCTGTGCTATAATTAAGTCAAGTAACTTAAGAGGTTTTTTTCCCTGCAGGTATTATCCTTATCATTATGCACCTTATCTGTCAGATATTTGCAACATCGGTGAACTCAAAATCAAATTTGAACTGGGAAAACCTTTCATGCCATTTGAACAGCTTCTTGCTGTACTTCCAGCAGCTAGCAAAGATCTGCTACCTAAATGCTACCAGGTGGGATTTAGAATTAAATTGCATTTATCTATCGCTTAGTGGTTGTCTGCTTTATTTTAAAGTAACTCTTTTCTTGATACTTTTGCATGTCCTCTTAGTTATATTCTGCCTCTAAGTTTTAGGTGTCTATTTCTTAATGTTCTTAGTACATTGTAAAGTTAGTAATAAATTTAAAATTTTGCATTTGCTAAGCAATTTCAGACTAGGACAGTTAAATGATAAATGTTGAATTCCTGTTCAGCCTTGACTTGGTTTTAATACCAGCCTTCCTCTATGTCTTCCTCGAATTAGTGCTAAATTGTCTCTGATGTTGTTTAATTCCTCTATTGTATTTTCCTAGCATTTGATGATCAGTCAAGACTCTCCTATTATCGAATATTATCCACCAGATTTTAAAACCGACCTAAATGGAAAACAGCAAGAATGGGAAGCTGTAGTATTAATCCCGTTTATTGATGAGGTAAGTTCTTTCACTGTCTGCTGTCTATAAAAGCTTCATAACAAAGCTGCTAAACTTCTTACTTAATCAACATTTAGACATGCAGTTAAATGGAAGTTTAAATTAACAGTTGATAAGACCACAGAAAAATATAAATGTTTGCTGCCTGGAGAGTAAGGCTAGATTAAGTTACCACAAGCAAATTAGCTTCAAGTGGCAGAAGTCTTACGTAAGGGATGTGGACTTTTTGTTGTTTGTTCGTGTTTTTTATCAGCTATTCTAATATTTAGTTTCAGATTTTTTGAGAAAAAAAATCTATTCCTATATACAGATAAAGATACAGAAAGTCTGTAGGTAAAATAAAAGAAACACTTGAGAAAAAAAAAACAAACCAACCAACAGTCTTTTTACAGAAAATCTCTTCACATGAACACCAGTAGTGGGTAGAAGACTCTAAGTACAAATCAAACAGTAAAACATTAACGGAGAGGAATAAAATAGTAACACTTTCCTTTTGCATGTAGGATAATAGTATTATATACATTGTTGTAATATCTTTTATCAGATTAAATTTGAGCACATCGAAGAGCGGACGAAAACAAAAGTGCAGACTAGATGTTAAGATATATACAGGTGGTGGCGTGTGCCTACCAATTGTTTCCATAGTTCGCAGCGAAAGGTTGACAGGACTTAGTCTTCTCACAGAAGACAACAGTTGCTACTTGAATGACCCGTAAGGTTTTGAAGCTTTTTCAATAGTTATTTTGCAGAATTTTATAACATCTAAAATCTTTTTAATATTTCTCTGTATGTTAAATGTAAAAGGCGAAATATGGCTAGCCTTTGGAAGCATATTTGCAAAAAGGTAATCTTTATTCTCCAAAGCCATTCCATTGTACTTGTCCTATTTTTATCGGAGAGCTGGGATATGAGGAAGGGTGAGGCTGCAATTAGAAAATTAACACATTAATCAGAAAAGTGCAGTTAGCCACTTTCCCAATGGAGACATTTCCATGCTAATTTTTGTTGCCAGTTTCACATATGCTGATTTCTCTAAAATTTAGAAACGACTGCTGCAGGCCATGGAATCCTGTAATAAGTGCCTGAAAGAAGAAGAGAAACGAAGAAATACTCACAGTGCTTGTTTAATGTACTGGTATGACAAAGATGCAGAGTTCCAGTACATGTCACCATGGCCAGAGAAATTCCCTGCAGTAGAAAGATGTCATACGAGGTAACGCTGGCATAAGTATTTTAGAGTAGACTAAAAGTAGTTAGAATACTTTTATTAGCATTTTAACTAAAGCTTGTATATGCCAATATATACACTGAAAAATGTAAGAAGTTGAATTAGATGTTACTTGTTGTGGCTGGCACGGTAAAAGTATCTGTCCCTTTCCTTCAAATGTTACTTTGCAAAACAGATGAACCAATGCTAAGTCAGCAAGAGCACTCTGGGGAATTACTAAACTTTGTATGACACAGAGGATGAAAGACTGGCACAAGTATCTGATCATAGTGATGATTTATCGGCACACCAATTCCAGACAATTTGTAAAAAATTGTAAGCATTTGGATCCAGTGCAGAGAGTTGAACACAAGTGCAGTGTTTGCTTTCCTCTCACTGAAAGTAGCCAGCTTTATTTAACGCAGGCTGAGGTTTCAAGATTAAATGGAAACATAACCTTACTGGTAGTCAAACTTAAATAGGGGAGGAATGCCTGTTGCAGGATTACACTCAGTGAAGAATGAATAGTTGTGAAGATGAATGATACCCTATGGGACCATTGCTAGTTTAGAACTTGACAATAACAATGAATTAAAATAGTGAGATTGGGACATAGCATGGCTTGAAGTTTTGTCTCTTTCTTAATGAGTAGTCTCGTTGCAGCAATAGCATGGGTTTTTATAGTCCTTTGGATAGGTTCCAAGTGGCTTAAATTAATTGCCGCCTTACAGGAAAGTCAAAGGGTTTGTCAATTAATGAATGTTTGAATGAGTAATGAGAGTTTCTAGAGCCAAAGGTCAATCTGGATGAGCAAATGTTGTGCAACTTGTTTTTTTAGGTATAAAACAATACCTTTGGATGCTTGGCACGTAGAAATAACGCACAATAAGATAACTAAAATCAACAAGAGTGCATTATATTTTTGTGGATTTCCTACTTTAAAGCACATTAAACATAAGGTAAAAGATTTCTCTCTTCTGACATTTTCAATGGTATTTAATACATAATTATGTAAGAATTCAAGTAAGTTTTATGTGCTGTTTTGTTTTTACCCAGTTTTATCTTAGAAAAAGTGGCGTACAGGTGTTTCAGCAAAGCAGCCATGGAGAGAACATGATGTTAGAAATCATAGCTGATGAGAACTCAAAAGAACAGGTAAGCATTCAGCTCCTAACAAAAAACAAAACCAAAAAAAAACCCCAGACAAAGAAACTTGTCATAAAAGGACTGAATTTCTTAAATAGTCGGATTTGAGATGTTGGTTATTTATATCTTCTCAATAGTGTACTATAGGAGAAAAACATTTAGAGTGGTACTGAAAAAGTTTTTTAAAAAATTTAAAACCCAAACATTTCTTAAAAAAAAAATAGTTAAATATATTGAATAGTTAATGTAAAAGAATAGATTTTTTAAAAACTTTATTTAACTAGTAATGCTTTGATTTCAAAGTGAGCTTTATGTCTAAGTTGTTAAAATTTGATTAATAGAAAGGAAGGTGAAAAACGGCTTTATGCTCAAAGCCATAGAATTAATTGCTAGAGTAAGAACTCTGAAGTTCTTAGCTCCCAGCCCAAAATTGAGACCATTAGGTGGGGGTATTCTTGGTATATATTTTGAAAACATCAGCTGAATCAGTTCACTGAAAACATCAATGGTATTAGTTCACGCTAAAAGCTTTTGTTGACTGTTGGAGTCAATAGTAAAAAATAAAGTTCATTAGGATTAAAATGCTAAATTTGTGCAGGGAGCAGTCTAGAATTCTGGGAATCTGCTGAAAGATTTAAATTTGTCCTAGCTTCAGAATATTAAATGTCATTCTCCTTAGTAGAGTTTCTGGCATTTCTCTGTGGTAGCCATCAGATGTTCTCAGGTAAGGAGTTGGTGAGACTCACTCCTGACTAATTAATAGTTGGAAACGGTATAATTGCAAGGAAGCAGAGCTTCCAGAGCAGTGCCCCTTGTCTTTTGTGTAGCTGAGTATATAGACACTTTTTTCAATCGGTTCCTTTTCCTCCACAAAGCAGGCTTACACCTTCCACTTAAAATGAGGCTGACTGATAGAGGAATTAGAGGAAAGAACTGATGCAGAGACATTAAGCAGCAAAATATTTTTTCTAAATCCTTTAAAAGCCAGCTCTATTTTGTAATCAAAAATATCAGGTAGCAAAAGAGAAATCCAGGAAAAGAAAAAAGTTTCAGAGATAAATAAAGAAATAAAACCAGGCAAGGAGAGAGGAGGAAAACAAGAAGATAGGATTTTACAGTAGAGAGATAGGGAGAGTGAATATTCAAGCTATGTCGCAAAGTGAATTTAATGAGCCACAATAATAGATTAAAAAATAGCAGAAACTCATTGGAAAAATAGAACATAATGTGAGACTAAAATTACAGATGCTAGCAAAGTCCTGGACATAAGTGCTGTTTCTCTATTTCAGTGAAACACAAAAGTAAAATCGATGGTGCAAAATATTTCACTAATCTCAAATTGTCAGTTTGATTATTGTCCCCCACAGATACAAACAGTTCTAAGTGATTTAACAAGAAAAGTACATAGTAAACCTATACCAGAAATGTGAACCAACCCAGGTCTTGCAGCTAACATATGCTGTATGTAAAGAGCCACACTTGGAATACAATACTTTGTCCTAAAAAATGAAATATGATTCTCCATTTCTAATCAGTCATTTTGTAATATGTATCAAAATATAATTTAATAAGCTAAAATGAGCTTTTTACTCTGCAAGAAAACCTGTTCTTTAACTAGAGTAGTTTTTATTGCAAAAACAGTTTGAAAATATTTCAACAAAAGTCTTGTAATATGTTAAACAATTAGTAATAGTAACTTCTGGGTTTTTTCAGATGGTAGAAAATGTTGCCAGTTTGGTACTTGGAAAGCGTGTTTTTGTTAACTGGCCGCACCTTGAAGAAGCCAGAGTTGTTGCTGTGTCAGATGGAGAAACTAAGTAAGAGACATTTCATAGATAGTTTTTTGTCATTGTTATTGTTTTATGGAAAATAAGTTCCTTAGGCTGTACAAAAGTTTTGGTTTTACTTTAATACTTGCTAACAGCAAATTAGTCCAGATGTATCAAAGGTGGCTTGGTGGAAGAACCTTTGTTTAACATTGTTCTGAGGTTTGGTTTTCTCTGTAGAAGTCGAGTCCTTCAGTATTGTGCTATAGATGTAGAAGTTTGTGAGAGCTTTTTCTCTTTGAGGGGAAAAACACATGCACAGAAATCCACACAGAATAATGTAAAAGAGAACATTTCTATACAATCTTCCTTTCAGCACATGCACTGGTATTTTTTTATAAAACAATATGCTGTGACCTGTTGTGGAAGGGGTAGCGAAAACGATGCTGCAAGTTTTCCATGCCCTTGACAAGTAATTTCTAACTATTTTTTAAGTTCTGCTCACAATTGGTTATGTTTAGATTAATCTTATTTGGTTAAATTCATACCTATCATAATATTCTCAAGGTTTTATTTGGAAGAACCACATGGCACACAGAAGCTTTACATGGGAAATGCAGTGCCCCCAACTAAAGTGGCATATGTTGGAGACAAGGAGCAAAGCATGTGGTTAAAAGAAGTTCAAGGCATTTCAGAGCAGTAAGTAACTTTGCAAATTAAAGTGTAACTTTGCATTTTATAGCTTAGCTATGTTTTGTTGCTGTATTACAGACCTAAGGAGTAGAGAAGAGCTGCTGCATACTTGATGATAAAGGTTAATAAGTCTGCTGGAATCAAAAAAAAAAAACCCCAACATAAAAGAGTTTATGTTGAAATTTCAGAATATATGGAGTTAGTCCCTAGGTATTTAAAGTTAGATGCTGTTACAAAAGAATTCTCCAATGAATGAAATTCAGTATTTACTCTCCCATTCAATTTTCTGTTCTGGTCTTAGTAATCTTCAGTTGTAGGAAGTATATAGAATGGAGTCATACAGTATAAAGTTACAACTTCAATAGCTTAGCATTGCTAAATTTGAATTCAGCTCTTGCTCTTCTAGAGTGTGGGTGCCCAGTAGAACGCAACTGAGTTATAGTAGCTTGCCTTTTATTATCTGTCATTTGAGTTAACTGCCTTAATTACCCATAACCCTTCCCACTGTAAAGGTAAAATGTGTTTAAATTAACGCACTCGGCTATGTAGTGATGGCTGTGCAACAACGGATAGGCAATTGGTTAAGCCATTTATTCTGGGTATTTTTTACAAAACAGGAAGCAAACTATTAGAATCCTTTTGTTAAGAGTGTTATTATTTTTTATTTTTTATATCAAGAAATTCCACCCTCTTGGTTCAGTTCTGTTTATTGTAATCAATCTAAATGTTCTGTTTTGTATTCAGCTACCAGAGAAGAAAAGGAATAATTATTCATGAAACATCAATAGTTGTATATGCTCAGTTACTCACTGGTAATAGGTATCAACTAAACCAAAATGGAGAAGTTTATTTGGAGAAGCAGTGGTCAAAACAAGTTCTTCCTTTTGTTTACCAAACTGTTGTCAAGGTAAATACACAAGTTCAGTATCTTCTTGCACATAGCTCCTTACCCTGTTGGGGTGGGAGGGTGTGTGTGTGTGTATGCTTCTTTAAAACAAAAGAATGAACAAAAATAAGCATCTTACATAATTTATTATATAAAAAAATGTTAATTTAATGTGCTGAGGCAAGTATTTTGTCACAAAATTTGGGACTCCTGCACAGTTTAGAGAACTTACTGAAAAAATGGCTTTTGTCATCTTTTTACTGATGATATTTTGAACGAAGTACAGTGGTGGTGCTCAATGAGGTAGCAGTTGCTTGTGTGACAGCGTTTGTAATATAGCATTAACTTCTTTGCCTTCAATGAATTATTTCAGACTCTGATAATGTTTTAGAATAAGCGTCTATTTATATGAACTTTTTAATTGTTCTACTGGAACTGAATGATATTTAACATCAATTTTGTCTTTTTCATGTAGGATATCAAAGCCTTTGACTCTCGTTTTTCAAACATCAAAACTTTGGATGACTTGTTTCCTCCTGGAAGTACAGCCTTTATGCTGGGATCTCCTTACTATGGCTAATTTGTTCCTACCTATTTTAGTTGCCTCCCCCCCCCCCCCCCCCCCGGTTTCTTTCTTTACAAGCCTAAAATATCTAAGATGTTGTGTGGCAGTAGTGGTCGTTTGCTAACTAAAATTTTAAATCAAAGATTCCCTGATGGTTTAGTCAAAGGAGGAGGGGGTTCTTCTGATTTCCCTATCACTGTTGCTGGCATAACAGGAAAAAGGTAGCATAGCTTGAATGCAGGATTATTTTTATTAATTATTTGGAATAATTTGCAATACATAGAGTTCCCATTTTGGACCATTTTCAGTCATGGATTCCTTTGATTTACTGCTGTTTGATTGCCTCTGTGAGGAAGCAGTGTACAGGTCATGGCAAGATGATGAATCCCGAAGCATCTCCGTGCCTACTGCAGCAATATTGTTGATAAAGTAGACTACAAGGTCTAGTATCCGAACACTGCTGTTTTTAAATAACATTTTTAATGTGTTGTGTTTCTCTCCAAGGTTCAAGATTCACGTGACGTGATCACAGAAGGTAGAATTCGTGTAGTTTTCAATATTCCGTGTGAACCCCAGCTTGATCCTTTAATACAGAACCAGCATGTAAGTGCTTCTGGTTTTCCAGTAAAAGCTTAAACAATGTGTCAAATATATTTTGCAATGGCAAATGTCTTTAAGGGATGCTTCCGTATTATTCATTTACATTTTGCATAAAAATCCTTATCCTTCAGGAATTGCCAATACTTTTTGTTTGTTTGTTTTAAAGAAATATTCTGTGAAATACAATCCTGCATATATTTTGGCCAGCCGTCTTGGAGTAAGTGGATATCTTGTCTCCAGATTTACAGGGAGTATCTTTATTGGAAGAGGATCAAAGAAAAAGTAAGTTCTCTTTGTGAATTTTGACTGTAGAGAAGCTTCTAAATTCTAATACAACTCTACAGAATTTCTGCTATGTTTAAGTGCTTTTCTTATCAGGTGTATAACTGTTTTGTGATGTGAAGCTTTCTTTAAAGTACATTTGCTGTAAACTAAATTCATATGCAGTGTTTTTTTTTCTCTCATCATAAACAACTTCTTAAATTTTGTTTACTGGAGAGTTGATCTGTTGTCTTTAGTACTGTAGAAAGACATAAATCGACTTTCCTGGTTAGCTATTTGCATAATGGAAGCAGGAGTTTGAACTGACTTTGCCACACTGAGAAAAAAAAGTGGAACTGGGATCTAATTTCATTGTACTTACCATTACTGCTAGTATAAAGGGATAATAATTGTACCTGTAATTTTTTTGAAGAGCTAGTTAAGACTAAAACTGCTTAAAGTATATAAGGGAGGCGATCCCTATAGTTCTCTGAATGTCAGAATTGTGGTTTCCTAGGACAGCTCACTAAAGAAGTGGTTGATGCATGAGCATCTTCTTGTGATTTAACGTGTACATTTATTCCCCACTGATTGTTCAGGGTCATCCTTCTATATCTTGGTAAATGCCAGGTAGATTGTGGTTGATTAGATCTCAATTAAAGAAGAATGGTAAAATATTCCCTAGCCTCCTTTGCAATACGATATGGGCATGCATGTGGACAGCTACTGTAGCACAGCTTATGTCCTGTAACATCTACAGCTGTCGCGATGCCAACAAGTAAACAATACAATGAATTTAATTTTTCTGTGGTTTAAGGCTGAGGATTTATGTGTTTTTTAATGTATGTACACACACCCATAAATATCATTGCAAGTTAATAAACTTTTTCTTCTTTCCAGTCCTCATGGAGATCACAAAGCAAATGTGGGGCTAAACCTGAAGTTCAATAAGAAAAATGAAGAAGTTCCTGGCTACACTAAGAAGGTTGGAAACGAATGGATGTATTCTTCTGCAGTAGAACAACTACTTGCTGAGTATTTAGAAAGGTAAATATTGGATATGAACTTCATCCAAATTATCCACTTTTGTATCAGTCTTCGGATTTTGTCCTCTGGACACAGATCTTCTAAGAACTGATGAGTTTGCTTTTGGAGGTTGCTTAATGGAATTTCTTTTATTCCAATATTCTCCTTCCAACAGTCTCTCCTTCCAAGGAGAAGCATGTTTTGGGATAGAGTAATTTTGTCAGCAGCTTTCCCTTGACAAATGAACAGTATGATGCTAAATTATGTTAAAAAAACCCAACAATCTGTCTGGACTCCAGAAATTTTGGAGCCTGTCAAAGTTTGTTTTGATGAGGCTTTTTTTGTGGTCTATGCTGATGTGAAACTAAATTTGTCTTCCATTTATTCATTTTTTTAGGGTCCCTGAACTATTTAATTATATAGCCAAGAATAGCCAGGAAGATATCTTCTATGAAGATGACATTTGGCCTGGAGAGGATGAGAATGGGTAAGCCACCTTTCTCCCTTTTTTTTTTTTTCTGGAATAAGTAGAATAAAGGCTGACAACATCGTGAAATCGGTGGTTATCGTATAGTGGCTGCTATGTAACTGAAACCTTGCTGTTCCTTGAGCAGCATGATTGTTCAGTGATGACGCTGAAAAAATTATCAGAACGTTGTACGTTCCAAGTCTCTGTCAGACTCCTATCTCAAGTCCAATAAATGAGAAATCTAGTTTTCGATGGCTACTTTGTAATTCTTGCTTTTAAAGTAACCTTCAGTAAGCGTAGTTTAGTTATGAATAGTCACAAAGTCATTAAAAGATCATTTTTGGAAAATAAGCAATAATTATTTTAATTGTTTAAGATCACTTTGAATTTGAAAAATAACATGTACAGAATTTAAAGCACTTTGCACATTTTTAGTATACATTCAGTCAGTTTCATGGGAGACAAGAAGCAACCTTGGTTCCAGATACAGTATAGTAACATTAAAAAAAAGCTTTTATTATTAGCTAGTAAGCCCTATTCATGGGCTTGAGTTGGTAAGTCTGCATGATGCTGCACTCCTCAGGACTCTTAGCAGGCGGATATACTGTCATGGGACTCCTCTACTATAAGAATCTCAGGTTTGTTGCTGCATTTTACCAGAGGCATGCCCTGAAGTTCGTTCTCACTGTGTTGTGAGAAACAGCTGGTCACAGTACCTTTAATCACAGCTGGACATGGTTAGTTGGTTGGATGCAAACGTAATTTACTGAATACTTTTAAATAATTTCTTTTTTTTCTTTTTTTTTTTTTTTTTGGCTGAGACAAAACTTCAGGTTATAGTTTTGAAACAGTATTGCATGATTTGGTTACTTTTTTTTTTTTTTTAGCCCCTATTGTAAACTCATACAGAACTCTTAAATTCTGTTACTTTATGAATATATACAAGCATTGTGCCTGTATCATAATACTTGACTTATTAAATCAGGGAACGTGGTAAAATGCTTAGTTTATGTAGTTAAAAGTTTTAAATCATGTCCTTTTTCATTTAGAGCTGAGAAAGTTCAAGAAATTGTTGCCTGGTTAAAGGCACATCCTGTGTCTGCTTTGTCTCGCTCATCTTGTGACTTGCAAATTTTGGATGCAGCCATTGTTGAGAAAATTGAAGAAGAAATAGAGAAATGCAAGGTACGCAGCTTGACATCATTGTGAGCAGGGGTGAACCAAAAAGCAGCTGCTCATTATTTTCTAAGTTCTTGAATTAGAATAAGACGATTGAAGATTGCTTTTCATTCCAAAGAAAAAGAATACAGAATGTAATGTAAGGTCTGAATTTGTAATGTGAATTGTGCCAGAAATTCAGAAGAGCTCATTATTAATCTTTTCAATTGACTCACTCTTTTTGGGGCAGTTCAGCAGCATTAGGCCATACTCCAAACTCTGCCTTTTGGTGATTTCAGAAAGGAACAGGTGTCAGTATATATTCTGAACTACTGAAGTGCTGTTTTGAAGTGCAATCCCAGCTGTTCTTCCCTTGCAATTTCTTTTTGGTATGAGGAAAATTAGAAAGCTGTTTCCTGAAGGCCACAGGTCAAAAAAGGAGCCAAGGAAATTGCTAAAGCAAAAGCTAAAGGTAAAGCCACATGAAATAATGGGCTGATTCCTTTGAAATTACTTGCAAGGACATGATAATAAAATTGGTGTGAATTCTGGAATTAGCCAAACAATGCAAAAGCTTTGGTAAGAAATCAGTCGTGTTTTAAAAAATAGACTTAGTCATCCTAAAGACTTCATGAATGCTGTATACCTTTATCTAAAAGAAACAAAAGAATTCTACATTATCTTTCAGGTTTTGTTGTACCTGCAATCCAGTGTTGGTTCCTACACTAGTTTGTAATTACTTTCTGTCCTTTCCTTTAGCAGAGAAAGAGCAACAAGAAGGTGCGAGTAACTGTGAAACCCCATTTGCTGTACAGAGTAAGTGATGTGAAAAGGACTTTTTTTAGAAGCTAAGTTGTCCAGGTTGTATTTATTTTACCTAAGCTTACCAACTTTCGGAGAGTGGAATTTTAGGACAGTATTGATGGAAGAAAAAGTTTTATGATGCCTTCTAGAAAATCAATTTGAGAATGGTAGTCTGTCTTTAAAAGGAGAGAATTTCTACTAACTACAAACTCCGTCATGTATTATACTGACTTTCAGTTCTTTTCTACCTTCCGTCCTTCACGCTTCTACAGTTCTTACTGGCTGTATAATGAAGGCAAAATAAAACGTACTTTCCATTTATCTCTTCTTACCTGTTTTGCTTTTTGTTCAGTTCTTAACATATGACCAGCTGCTCATCTTGCCTGGTATTTCACAGATATCCGTGTTACTGATACAGGCAGGTTACACTTGATGGTTTTATTTTGTCTAAATTGATTCCCTTGGTCTGTCTTGGATCATGTACAGCACTGCTGTTTCTCGGGTAGAAGCAGTGAGTGAGAGTTACAAGGAAAAAAAAAGTTTGCTTTGTGTCTGAGGAGGGAAGATTCTATGTTCTAAAACAACTTTTTTTCAGAAAGTTTGTTTTATAGTGTGTTTCAGATACTGTTATAAATGCATTTGGTTTGTAATCTCTATTTTGTTTGCAAACATTAACACAGTCTTTTGGTTCTTGTCAGCCATTAGAACAACAGAACGGGGTTGTTCCCGACCGAGATGCAGAGTATAGGCTGTTTGACCGTGTTGTCAATGTGAGAGAGAACTTTTCCGTTCCAGTTGGTCTTCGAGGTACCATTATAGGAATTAAAGGAGGTAATATTTTCTTCATAATTGTAGCATTATAGTTATATAACAGCTCAGCTAGTGACGTGAAAGCAGGCTTCAGAAAAATGTTTTGTATAACGGTTGTGAACGCACAGAAATTTCTCACCTATGAAGCATATGCAACTTGAAGCCGCTAACGACATATTTACTGTTTTGAATTAAACCTACAGGTATTCTGTTTTACTTTCATGTGTTACACAGCTGTACTTTGAATAAGAAATTACTTACTCTTTGTTCCTTCTTAATATGAAGAAGGCGGAGAGATCAATGGGAGAGAACACAGGCTGCAAAAAAGAAACAAAATGAAATTCTGGGAAGATATGGGCAAAGTTAAGAGGAGTAGAGATAAAAACAAAAGTATTAGCCTTAATACTTACATTGAGCATAAAATTTTATCAAATATGATTTGTCTCAAACTGTTTTATTTGGAATTTGTTTTTTACTCTGTCATACTCCATTTCTGTTAAATGGCATGGATTTATACCTTCTTTGACAATAAGATTATCCATAAATCTATTTGAGGTAAACAAAAGGATTTACGGAATCACATTGGGTGTAGCAGTTTGAGATCTAGTAATAGAAATCGTTTTCTTACCTGGCATTTAAGTACTTGCTTTCTCATTCAGTTTGCATCCAGCAGAATCTTTAATAGACTAGACTTGAGTGCAGCTTTTTTAAAGAGGTATTCTTTTCTCCATAATGATTACATACTAGTATGGCTTTAAAGGAGTATTACTCTATCATTATGCAAGAAGGTAATGTTAAAGCTGTCGGTTTCCAGCTGCGTAAATGTAAAGGTGGCTTGCATCTCTCTTCTGGCGGTTTCTGACAACTGTGACATACTGCTATAAATTGCAGTTCTTTTAATGCAGGTTGATAAGTTGTTATGCATGGTACATTTCTGCTAAAAGTATATCTAAAAGGGCAGCCTTATGTGACTTTGAGAAGAATTTCTGAGTTGCTGTTAATGAAATTACTCATTTAAGGCATAAGGAATTTTTTATTGCTAATTAGTTAGGTTTTGGTCTTTTCATTATTTATTGCATAATCAATATAGGTATTTACATAATTTAGATGAAAACAGCTACTGTTACATATATAAGATGACATTTTACTTCATTTTCTGTAGCCAGTAGAGAAACAGATGTGCTCTTCGAAGTTTTGTTTGATGAAGAATTCCTTGGAGGCCTAACTATAAGGTTTGTGCAGGGGGTTTCGTAGTCATTTCACGCTATTGGTATTGATGGCATGAAATTGTTGCCTTTGGTTTGGTTGAGTATTTTTAATGCCTCTTTTTCAAACTTTGTTTCTCAGCGGTGTTGGTCAATTTTTATTTCTTTTGTGTTTCTTTTTTCTCTTTGAGTAGGGATAATTTTTATGAAGCATATTATATTTTGGAAATGCTCTTTAGGCTTTTTTGCATATTTAGAAGCTTCTGATTTGTAGAAATCAAATATGAACCAGCAGAATAAAGCACTAGATCCAAATGTCTTTCTAAAACAAGTATGTAGAAAAGAGGTTGTTATCAGTATGTCTTTAACATATAGATTAAAAATACTCAGTAATCATGTGTTCCTCTGAAGGACGGACTCTGAACTATCAATAATTGATACTTAGGCACTAAATTCTAACCACCATTAAAAACCTAAACTGTTCTTCAGGAGGTGGAGGCATAGTTAATGCTTTTGTTTCAAAAAGTGTGATAACTTTTCTGGATTTAAGTAAGCAGGTAAACTTGTAAGTGCACTAATTTACCTAGCAGGCTTCACTTTACTGTTGTTCTTAGATAAATTGAATTTTTTATGACAGAAATTAGAGGAGAATCTTACCTATTCGCTGCATTCAGCAAGCATAACACAATCCTATCCCTTGCAAGAGCGTGTCCTGTAACACAGATAATCTTCAGTATTCAGAATCATAAAGGAAGATACAAAACTGACTAAATGCTGCTTAACTTCAATTTATAATTCTGCTACTGGCTTCAGTTTTCATCTCAGAAAAAGAAAAGAATATTGTTTCCTGGTTCATAATTTTTTTACAGAAATATTTACTACAGAACTATGCTGTAACAATTCACTCATCTTTAAAATTTCTTTGAGCTCAGCACTGAAAGGTACAGTATAAACTCACAGTAGTAGTAATTACTGTCGTCTTCTGGTTTTGACAGCCAGAGGCCAAAGGGGAGCACAATGGAATTAACGTTGTGTGTAATGGTACTAGATTTCAATATTGGATACACTTCTCAGCCTCTGCTGTTCAAACTTGAATCATTATCTTTTGGCATAGAGGCAGCAGTGTTGTTAAATCAGATATATTGAAATGTCAACAATTAAACTACATGAAACAACTATGTAATTTGCTTTTCTTAAGGTGCTCACCTGCCAGAGGTTATCGTCTGCCATCAAGTGCCTTAATTAACCTGTCTCATGGTAGTCGGTCAGAAATGGGAAATCAAAAACTGACGGCCATAGTTAAACCTCAGCCAGCTGTGAATAACTACAATTCATATCCATCTGATCTGTCATCTGTATGCTCGCAAAAGGTGCATCTGGGAGGCCTCAACCATTCTCCTCGCTCTCTCTTTGTTCCTACTCAAGTAAGACTCTTCTTTCATTGGTACAAAAATGTTTTTCCATAGAAGCTCAATTATGACCATGGTTGTTATCTTCATTGATACAAACAAAATTTAATTTTTATGTCAGTATATTAGAAGTACAATAATCCTTATTTTGGAGAAATGAGTTAATCCAATAATGAAAGGGACCAAAAGTTCCTTATTGACAGTTGTTTGGCTTTGAGTAGCTCCAGTTGCGTTTCCAAGAGGCAAGTATTTAGTTCAGAGCAGTGACATCGCATTTGGTGCCCACAAATAGTCTGTTTGGGCAGAGATGCAATTATTTCCTTGAAGCTCTGTTCCAAGTAATGCTTCTGTAGGCCAAGCTTGTCCATGCTCAGAAAGAGAAGACATGATTTCCTTGTCAGTTTGGCTTCTTGGTTATGATTTACTTTGGTTGAAAATACAGTAAGGAAGGAAAAATTACAGGTGAGTTGGGGTTCTCATTGGTTTAATTAAACTTTATTTTTTAATAAGTGACTTCCTTAAAGAATATTAGCTTAATGGGTAACTTCGTGTTGCTGTAGGTGTGTTTGAGAAGAATTGTCTCATGTTTTCTAAGTCTATACAAGAAAAACTACTTTCCGAAAGAAAATTTAAGGCAATGGAACACTTCTGATTTTTTTCTTTTTTTTTTTCTCTTGATGATTTAGCAACTGAATGGAAGACAGCATTACAATCTCAGGGCTGAAAATCAGGGCAACTCTAACTCACCCCAGAAAGGATCATTTCTGAGTGGCAATCAGAAAAATAAAGTGAGTGTTCTGATTCATTTCGTATTGGACCCAAATATCTCAATATTTATTTTGGCCTCCTATTTAGAGTGGGTGTCTTTTTCTCATGATTAACAGATAGCTTTGTTTTAGTACCTCGGATGTTTTAGTCCGGATACAGACTGGAGCAGAACTTGTCCCAGTTCTTGAATCAGTATAATATCCGGTGTTATCCTCGTTTAGATTCTAGATTTTCAAAAGTGTTGTTTTCACGTAGCTGGGCTTCAGTTCTGTGGTAACGTATCTGTAATGTTATGAAGCAGTTGAGCCTGATTGATAAGGCCTTACAAAATAAGGCATTCATAATAGAATTTAAGGATACCGTCAGTATGAGAGCATGCTTTTGAAACCATTTTGAATTATCATCTGAGTATAATTATACTCAGTGATCTTTCCTGTGTTAATAACTTCTGTTAATAACAAAACAAAAACAATCTCAAAACAAACTAAGCTCATTTCAGTTTAATAGTGATTCTTAGGAAAAGTTGTTACATAAATACAACTCACCACAGTAACCTATTTCATAAATTAAATACCTGCAAGTTCTACTAGTGTCAGTATGAAAATCTCTGTCGTCTGAGCACTGTTAAACTTGGACCTTAGGATTTTCAGAATGTCTTTGTATGTGATTAGCTGTTCAAAAGTTGAGTTTATAGCTGCTGAGTTTGTTGGGAGTGTTGTTTCTTATTTTGTCAGGCACAGAGTAAGCAAGATGATGAATTTTGCAGCATATGGCAATCATTGCAGAGTTCTGGCAAGTCTCACCACATTCAGCAAACCATGCATGAGAAGGTTAGTATATAAACTTTAAACAGATCCCTGGGTTTAAAATAGGAAAGTACTTAATTTTATACATCAGTTCATTAGATCAGAAAACTTTCTAGTTAATGTTACAAATAAATCCTCTGGATGAAAGTGTTGTTACATAGGGTATGCATAGCTCTGGAAAGAGGTAATCATACGGGACTATTATGTAAATGATAGATACATAGTTTTCTGGTTAAGGTTTGATGTTTGAAATCCTAGGGTGCAGTTCTACCTCAGGAAATCAAGCTGGGAACTGGCAATCAGTTCTATAAGCCAGGATTCAATGACAGCAGCTTTAAAGGTCAGCAAAGAAAACAGGAGCCATATAAAAAATGTAAGTACTATAATTAGAAACTTTGTTTAGGAGAACGACTTGCTTTCTCTGATCTTCATTGAAATGCTTATTGAGTTTTTTGTAGTTATTGACAGAAAATAGTTTATTATAGTTATATAAACACTACATTGCATTGTTATTGTCAAATAATGTCCCTAGTGTGCATATTAGGTTATTCCACACTTAATCCTGAACCTTTTAATCAAGCTGTTCTGCATTATGTTGACTTTCCACCCATCTAATATAAAAACAAAACAAAAAAACCCACAGCTTTGCTTTGAAAATTTGCTTGTGATCATATTTGTAGAACATAAAATTAGATATATTATTGCATATACTTCATTTTATTTTATCCTACAAGAAAAGCATACACCAAATGACCTATAAAGTATGAATTAAACATTTGATGCAACCATTCAAATTAATGCAACTCTGTGTACTTGTATGGAGTTATTAATTTTTTTGAGTCTTGATTATTATTACAGTTTTTAAGAGCATTTCAAAAGAATGCATTCTTTTGTAGTTAAAGAAGATTCCAAAGTTACAAGAGGTGAAAGTCAGCCACATAATAAAATATCAAGCAAACAGGTAATTTCTTCTGTACTGAGTAAATGTATTTATTCCCTTCTTTTCATTTTACTCTGATCTGATTCATCATTTTACAGATTTCTCTTTAACTGGCATCTTAGTTGATTCTTTTACTAGGTAGATTTTATTTTGGAGGTTTTTTTTTCTCTGGAGATTTTATAGATAGAAAATGAGAGAAAGTGCATAAGATGTATAGCGACGATACCAAATGATGTTCCTATTCCTCTCAGACTCTAAAAGCGATGCTGTAATGGGAAAACACAAATGCTAGTTTTTCAGTAAGCTGAAATCCTCTAAGAATATTAGCTTGTGAAAGCTATTTGCAGCTGCATTTCTAATATGATTGTGTTATAATGAGTAATGGAGTATTAATATTCAATAATAAATGCTGCAGTTTATTTCAGAATTTTGCAGGTGTGAATAAGTACAATGTCAAACTTTTGAAGAGGAATGAAAGTCCCAACATGCCTGTCATTCAGAAGGCTGCAGTTGATGGTCCCTGTACAGGTGGAAAGGTAGGATCTGGATAGTTGATTTTCTTGCGCTCTTTGAAAAACTTCAGTTTCCAGTCCAACTTTGTTCCAGTTATTCCTGGTCACTTGTGTGCAAATTCATGTTTATAACAGATACAAGACAAACCTGTATAACCTTGATCATTCTTTAAATAATTCTCTGTTAGTCAATACTTGCATCTTTTTAGTATGCAAAACTTGATTTAGTCTCTGGATATCTGTTCACACTCTGAGCAGACATGACTGTGATCTGCTCAAGCTAAGAGAAAAAAATCTGAATGAGCATAAAATTAATCTCAAACTAATATACCCTTCCTCTTGCATGTGCTTGTAATATACTAAGTTGATGTACCTTTTTTTTTTAATTTGTTTTAAGAAGGACAATGAACTTGAAAGCCTCCTAGCTTCTTTGAAAATTTCCAAAGAAAATGAAGTGCAGACTTATTCCAAGGAAGCAAGAGCTACAAATGAAGAACATCTGTCACCACAATCATTTGCTATGGTCTGTATACTGCAGGAATCATTACGTTGCAATTTAGCATCTGCTATCTTAGCATCAATGCTTCTATTTAAAGAAACTCCATGAAACCTCATACTGCCTTTTTAAATGTATTAATGAGCTTTTAATGAGCTATTCTCAAAGAAAATTAACAAACACATTTGTTTATGCTAAGATGCTGTTATCTGTGCTTTGATAAAATGTTAACTGATAGGAAAACAAAAATTCAGATTTTGTTACCGATTATGATATTCAGAGTTAAGTAAGAAGGTAGTGTTATCTGAATGCCATCATGTCCCTGAATGGTTTCTTTTATTTTTAAAGAAAGGAACACAGATGCTCAAAGAGATTTTGAAGATAGATGGCTCTGACCTGGAAACAAGGAATGAAGTGAAGTCCCAAGTTAATGATGTTCCTGCTCCCCCTAGTAGACAGGATTGCCATGGAGCCGCCTTGCAATATAGACAAACAAAAAAAATGGGTATGTTTAGACATCAGCTCATAGTTCAGAGCTTCTCCTTGTAGTGACATTTTAGAACATAGCTAACAGTATAGTACTGATTTTCAAAATATAGTAATAAAATGTCCATCTTTTTCAGTTCTACTTCTTTATTCAGATCTAAAAATCTCTTTATATATAGTCTCCTGTTTTTTGTTAATCAGATATGAAAATACCAGGAAAAAATCAAATATGCTTTTTTTTCTGCTAATAACAAAGTTCCTACCCGTTCAGTGCAGGAAATGTTTGTGATGCAGCTTTTTTTTTTTTTCTTTCTTCATCAGCTGCTTATATGAACAGGCCTCATAGCGCTGGAGGCCCTCAGAACACACCAGCACTGGAAACTGGAGGTCACCCCTTCGCTTGTCCACAGCCTGCACTGTCTACTGTTTCTGAACTTTCTCGTATTTGTTCTCTTGTTGGAATGTCGCAACCAGATTTCTCTTTCCTAAAAACACCACAGGTAAAAAGCTTTTTCTGCAAAAGTTAGTTGTCAACTTTGTTTCAACTGTTCTATATTAAACATTTGGACTGAGCACTGAAATCCATCTAAAAATAAACCTTAGCTCCTTTTGTTGCCTTTTTTGAAAACAAACAAACAAATCCTCTGTTTCTATCTCACAGTTTGTTTGTCAGCAATACAAATTCCATCAAAAATCTTATCTCATTTTTCTAGACCATGACGGTTTGTCACATAAAATTATCAAATGGTTTGTTGGTTCATGGACCGCAGTGTCATTCTGAAGCTGAAGCAAAGGAGAAAGCTGCGCTTTTTGCTTTACAGCGTTTGGTGAGGATGCAAAGAATCTTTTAAAATCTTCGTCTCTATTGCACTGCGTCTGTTTGTAATCCTCTGTTTCCTTCTTCATAGAGTTCTATAGGAGTAAACTTCCCTTTGCCTCCACCTCCGCCTCCACCAGTGTTCCCAAATTATCAACCACTGGGAGTTCCTGTACCACCTGGATCTATTCCTCCAGTATTTGCACAACCCCCTGGTAAGTATTTGACTAGTACATGTTTCAAATATTGTCTTGATATTCTGTAATTGTAATAGTTCTTTATGTGAAAATCAATGCCTTCCAGAAAGCTCCATTTTTGGTCTTTCTGTATGTAGTTGTATGTCTGAACTGCTTTGAAAACAGTTGATGAACCTCTTCTCATCAATATGCAAATTAATTCAGTACAGAGAATCACGTATCTCCCGATTTATTTCTTTTCCTCAAGAATGTATTTGTCCATTCAGTCTTAGTTGGGTTTTTTGTTTTTTTTTTTTCCCTTTGAAACAATAGTAATTAGTTCAAAGCTGATAGTCCCAGTCCACAGAATTCATAAGAAATCTCTTCCTTGATTTTTACATGGACTTCCCCCCGCCTCCCTGTATAGTTAATGGTTGTCCATGCATTAGTGTTTTTATTTGTTTATAACCAACTTTCACTGAAGTGCTGCATCACAATCCGGTGGAACACTGCCAAACATTAGCATGGTAAGTAACCCCCCCAAAATTGCTAAAAATCCTGGTGGTGTTTCTGGTTCACGTCTATTTTGTATTCTACTAAAGCTCACATTCACAGCTAGTAATTAATGAGTCAGCACCATTGTAGTGTCCTAGTAATCCATACAGCAGCTGCTACGTCTCTTTTCCTCAGGGTTTCTATATTGTTGACTTGTTTCAAAAGGATGACCTAAACTTGCAACCTTCTAACACAGTTCACTCAGCTAAGGATGTGATGATCCTAAGTTATATGTGCTCTCAAATGCAGATGCTGTGACTTAGTGCTCTTAACTGTGCTGTCACCTAGGTGTAGTTCTGTAAGAGCAGAACTGTTTGGATTTTTTTGATAATAAATAAATACTTACCTACTTTCAAGTAAATATGGAGAATATGAGGCTTTATTGGAAAGAGAAACAACACGCAGACAAATGTAGTTGGGGTACTTTTGGGCTCCTGGGGAGTCGGTATCCTCTTTTTGAGGAAAAAGAGCTGAAAGTTACTTATTTTCACAGCTAACATAATGCCTCCATCGTCTCACATGTTTGGTCCAGTGTCCTGGGGAACTCCAGTGCCTAAACATTATTATCCTGGCTCCTATCCAGGAAATGTGTCTCTTGCAGGAACTATACCAGTTGGTTCTCACAACCAGTTTATACCTCTGCAGGTAAGATTGGCAGGTTTGTCTTAATATTCTATTTTTGTAAAAAATGTGCCTACATGATGAATGCAACAACACCCTCACCGTGAAGCACTATTTAGTATTAGAAAATTATTGTAAAAAAAAAAAATTGTATGCATGTTTTCTAAAAGTGGAATATTTGCAGTTTTTTGAGAATGCATTCTGTTAAATAATATTTATTTAATTTAAAGGTAACTAAAAAAAGGGCTGCTAGCAAGAAAAACTTTGAGCTCAAGGAGTTTCAGAGTTCCCCTCGAGCTGCACCACTAAAGAATGAACAGCCAGTGTCTTCTGACCACATTCAGCAAGATAGTTCTTCAGCTCCTTTAAAATCTCCTCAAGCTGCTCAATCCACTGTTTCATTTCAAGACAATGTGGCTACTCCAAGCGTTCCTCATAACAAATCAACACCAAACACTTCCAGCAAGCGAAAGCCAAGAAAGCTGGCTGTCAATTTTGGCGCACCAAAATCTTCAGAATAAATATGGTAGCTAGGTGTATTTTATCTTTAACTCTTCCCCCCACTGTTATGTTCTATCATTTAAAAAAATCAGAAAGCTCTATTAAAAAGACCAGCCACTTTAAGTATAATATAGAATGACATACATTTTATTTGCTATGATTTTCAGGTTGTTATGAAAAGTATAAAATTTATGTTAAAACTTAATTATTTTGACTTAAATTAGCAAAAGCCAGGAAATGCTGAGTTAAGGTTACCATGCCATCCATTGTGCCTAGGTTTCTAAACAGTGGCTTACAGACTATACCGGGTAAGCAGCAATAACAGTGGCAATCTTAATTCAGAATTGCCGTGCTTTTTGGGAGGGATATGGAGCCGTAATAAGTTGGGCATCAAACATTGCTTAGTATGACATTTCGTATTCTAGCTTATTTTTAAATAGTGTAGTAAGACAGAAAGGAAAAATTATTTAAATGCGGCTTTTATATTGGCTCTCCAGGTCCTTCTGAGTTGAATCAGTGTGACTAAAACCCAACTACAGTGGAACTGCCAAATTCACTTTAACTATGAACTGCTAGGTTTTATACCAGAGGGCAACAACTTTACAACTTTCAAAATGTAGGTATTATTGTATCTCTAGTATTAGAGTGTCAAAAAGTGATTGCTGATGCAGAATCTATTCCAGGAGATTAACTTATAGGATGTATCGAATAAAAAAATATATTTGCAAAGTAGAGACCTCTCTGGTAAAGTACGTTTAATTTTTTTAATCTAGCAGCATTATCAATTTCGTTGTTTTCTGATGATAAAATAACATAGATATCTACTACAGATCTGCATAGCCTCTTAAAATGCTAGTGATACCCTGATTTTTTTCTAAATTATAAAAATGGCCAGAGTTTAAAGATGTCCATTTGTGTAGTATGGCTGTTGAAGTTACATTTACTTAGAGTCCGTTTCTCCCTCTAATAGTCTGCGCCCTGAAACTTTCTGTATGGTAGGTTATTTTTTGTTGCTAGTGACTTTTAATATTTATTTTTTAGTTTTCTGATAGAAGTTCTGTGTAGCAAAATTAAATTATCAGAATCGGTTACTATTGGTTCCATAAGAATATTCAGACAAAAAGTTGACTTGTATTTTTGGAGGGAGCTGTTTTGTAAAAGAAGTAACTTCATCATTCTTAGTTCATATAGGAAAAAAAGAAGGCTCAAAGGTCCCTGTACTATTTTTAAGCCACTCGTACTGTTCTTATTGACATTAATAAGGCAATAATACTGTCTTATTGACATTCAGTCTACGAGAAAATTTGAAGCCTCAGTTGGTGCTGTTTACTGACGTTGATTAAATTTCATTTTTTCTTCTTTATTCTAACCTGTTCCAGAAAAAATACTTTTCCTCTAAGGCCCAGGAAGCTTAGAAATAAAGCATACTTCAGTGATGCATTTCGTTGCCTCCCAACAGGTTTCATGTTGGATCTGCAAGTCTGTAGACTTGCTTTCAGTTCCCTTACCTTGTTCTTTGCCTCCATTTCTTGGTGTAGTACCAAGTTTCACATTGTTACCATGTTATAGGATTTTTTTACATTGATTCCTCCGAAACAGTTATTGCCTCAGCAGTGTTTGTAGAATAGCAGCAAGCCCTATAAAAAGGATCACAGAGGCAAAAACAAGGTTAAGAAATTTTACTTCACTTTACTCAGTAGCACAAACCTTGTAGAACAGACTATACACAGTCTTAAAATACGTTGATATTGTTGTTCTCTTCATAGCCGTCTAGTCTCAAGAGGGTTTGAAGGCGTATGCCATGAAGGGAAAGTTGTACATTTTGGTGATTTATTGTCATTAGCAACACAAGATTGACACGATGCTGACACATCAATATTTTAGAAGTGTTTATGTGAAACTTAGTTATGAGACACAGATGTTGGCCCCCCCATATCCTATATGAATTATCCGATCATCAGATAAAAGGTCTGTTTAGAAATTCCTGTGATGGAGATGAGACTACGGTAGATTCTTGCATCACAGAATGTTGACATATCCGGATAGCCAATTTATGCAGATTTTTTAGAAACAAAGTTATGAAGGACGCTATACTCTTAACACTGGTAAACACAGCAATTGTTATTATTTATTACTTAGTTCAGACTAAGACTTCCTCTCCCTCTTCAAGTAGAATTGCTATATTTAGTATATATAGCTGGTTAAACACTTAATTCTGTAGCTGCTGCATATTGTATTAGTCCCTGGTTTTTAGTTTATATATTCTATGATACTGACTGCCTGGTGCCCAGTTAATTACAGTTTTACATGTCCTGGTAGATGTAACATCTGCAATGACCTATGCCATGTCCCCTATGATTTCAGTTTTATATTTTAACAAGGTGATTATGTTTAATTCATACAGATATAAATTTAAGCATTTGTTTTTCTCATAGATATAAAGTATTTTGTAAGCACTGGAGTTTTTCATTAGATCTTATACAGAGCAGTATTTTACTAAAAATCCAAAAGGGAAGACTTTTACGTGCGCATTTTTGTAGTTTCTGATTTTTTTAAAATAACTTTTCATTGTTTATCTGCCAAGTGAAATGTTTTAAATTTGCATATGAATGGATACAGAATGTATTTTTCGTGCTGTTTAGTGTTAAGTGTGCATTTGCAGATTTTTAGCATGTAGTTGCACAAAGGACTGTGCAAAGATATTTTAAAATATGAATATATGATACACTGAAGGAAAAACATTCATAAAAGTTAAATGCTATATAAAACTTTAATGCAATAGAATAATTTTATAAATTGTGTCTGTGTCTGCTTGGATTAAATATTGAAACAAGAAACATTACTTATTTTCACTGTTTTATTTCCAAATACTATATGGGAACTTCTGTATGCTCCAAACCAAAATTTTAATATATAAATTAAATCTCATGAGGCCCAATTTCTGTGATTCTCAGAAGCAGCAACTGCCCACCTCTGAGCTGTTTCTTGGTGGCTTTCAACTACTACTCAGTTAAAGATCTGAAGTTTGTTAAAAAGGCTGTTGGTCACTTTGCAATTAAAAGCATTTAACTAGATACTGATCTTCCAAAATGTCTTTGGCCTCTGTCACCCATTAGATTAAAAAAAAAAAAAAAAAAAAAAAGCAAGCTATAGACAAGGCAGTAAGATTACTTCCCAGCAAGTTTAGTCCTAGTGGTTCTTAACAAGGTGCAAAAACAGCTGTTGGCTGAGAAATAGGAGGAGCCATGGGTACCTGGAAATATTTGAGACCCTACTGTGAAGCCTTTTTCTGTACCTGGAGCAAAACATTGTGCTGAGATTTTTCTAGAGTAAGAACAGTTACCTCATTTGTAACAAGGCTTCTGAATGAAGCATAATGACAAACTGCACTAAAACCAGTGTAATGTGTTTGAATTTCTTTGAGAGGCAAACGGCAAGTTAGATTTCATAATTAGATTTCCTCATCCCCCAATAATAGCAGGTTTTTTAAATTCAAAATTGCCAAATTAATGTTACTAGAATTTACCCTTATTTTAGAGAGGGTAAATAAATTTCTTCACCTTTGTATTGTGTATATATCCCATGTGCTGAGTTTTGTTCTCTTTGACCAGTTATCTCTAAGATTATGTTCAAACTCTACTTGTTGTTCCCTTCTAAAGCATAGTGAACACTGTAGTCATGCCAGGTAATTCTTAGTATCTTTGGTTGCGAGTTACAAACTCGGTTAGGATCTGCCTTTTGCCAACTGCAGCACCAGCTTTTCATGCAGAGAGGTGTTACTTTCCTTCTCACAAAATATTGTGTGAATTAGCTTGTTGAAAGCAACTAGCATAAAGAATGGAGTACGCCCTCAATGTGACCGGCTGCTGCAACTTTGTGTACCAATATTCTATATAGAACAGCAGTCTGGTTGGTATATACATTCAGGTCATATTACTCAACATGAAGATACCAAGATACAATCTTGCATTTCTTAAGCTGTCTTCAAATTATTAGTCAATGGACTTTTAAGTACTGCAGTTACCCTGCATGGCAAGTTCTGCCTCATTGCATTCCCCATCTCAATATATAGCACTAAAGAAAATTAAAACAAATTAAGCAAAGGGATAACTAAAATGTATCAGTTTGTGCGTAATAAATCTTGCATGGACACTCCCATTCAAAAATTAAGTGACTTTTGTTCAATTCAGTTTAGTTCATCTGAACTACTATATAGACGACCCCTGAGAGTGAGGAATCTCAAAGAAGGAATGGTTACTTACAGTAAGGGATTTTTTTTAATGCTTTTTTTTTTTTTTGAGATGTGATCTCCATATGTATTCCATAATCAGCCTTCCTTACTACTGAGAGACAGTTGTGTTCTTCTCTTTCTGTCTCTGGAAAGGGGACACAGTGACACCAAGGGCATAAGGGCAGTCTGAATACACACTCTTGGCCAAAAGAATCCAAATTCAGGTGCATGAGGACCCATGAATATTGAGACTGTAACTGATATATATTTCGAAGAATCGGATATCATGAGGTAAGTAGCTGTTGTTTATTCACAAAAGAATCCATGGTTCCAACAACAGTTCCTTATTGCTGCCAATTTCTGACGGGGTGTTTACTCTTATTTTTCTGTAATTTACAAATTTCCTGTTTCTTTTCTGCTTTGAAAGACAATACAAATCAAAGAGAACAGGAGGAGTCGCAATGCCATCAAGTGCAAACAGTGAACGTGATTCCTGTTATTTGAAAGGACAGAGAAAGCATTTTTCATTAAAACTTTTATTTTTTCTGGCAAAACTTGGTCAGTAAGCGTTACTGCACAGCATTGCTTTATGAAAGTCGATAATCACCCTTAGTCCTGTATTTTGTGTAATGGCAAGAAAGACAAAGGCTGGCAATCAAAAGCCAAAATGTAATTTCTGTGCCAGTAACAATAGCAATAAAATTCAAAGTCGGCAACTTTTAGCATGTTGAGGGTATGGGGTAAAGCAAGAACTGTGATTCCAGTTCAGGTAAGTGATCTGTTTCAGAGTAACCCATGCATGTTTCAGATTGAGCGCTACTTTGGGACAGAACCTGATGTACTATTGGCTCCTGATATTTCCTCCAGTACATATTTATTTGAAACAGCTGAAATGCTTTGTGAGTCATTGAAACTTAACTCAGTAGTGTAAACAGAGAGCAGTGTAGGCTGCTGGAACTTCTGAGTTTACTGAGCCTATATTGAGCTGGTTCGTTGTTCTTCTAGATTTTTCTGTGTTTAAATTTTTTCCTTTTCCTTCCCCTTGCTTTCTTTTTTAATTCCTTTTTTTTTTTTTTTAAGTGTCCAGGTCTTATTGAAACAACAGTTCTTAAATGCTTTTTCATCCCTTTAGCCTCTAGTATATCCATTCTCTTGTTCCTAAAGTCATTGATGGCCATTTTCCTCTCTTTATTTTTAGATTTTTTTTCCTGTGAATTTCCAGACTTTGAAATCAATGTTCTTTTAAAGAGCTGTTCAGCCCTGGATTTTCTAGGTATAAATGACCATTCCTCACATGTATGTACATACACACGCGCACACACACACACATATATATAGATATGGGACTCAATCCCTATTTTCTCAAAGCTGTTCATAGTTCCGTCATTCTTAGTCCACATCATAATTCCTCAAGAGACATCCAGAGGATGATGGGCATGATCTCCTATATACGCATTGCACACCTCCAAATGTAGATATGACTTAGGATGGGTTAAAAGCATGGGCAAATAATGAAACATTAACAGAATAAGTACACCAGTTTTCCCTTCACTTGGCTTGGTAGATAAATTCTTGGCTTAAAACTTGATTGTTCTAAAGTCCACCTCATTCTCTGGCAAAGGTTACTTCTGTCGCAGAGCTGGCAGAAAGGAAGGACTGCTTGTGCGTCAGGCACGATGCAAAACCTCATGCATGTGGGCACAGTTTTGATGTGCAGTTCTCTAGTGAAAATGCTGGCTTAACCAGTCTCTTACTACTTGTTCCCACTGGATCATGCCAAACTGTTTGTATCACCACATGATGAACCGTATCAAGGAATTAATCTGATTGACACTCTTTCCCCCGTGTTATTTTTCAGCCTGATAGTTCGCCGTGGAGCCCCAAGAACAGCTGTGTTGGTACAACAGTTCGCAGCGTAAGGGCGGGATGACTTAGCAAGAGTGGAACTGCTTAAGAAGCATCCCATCGCTGCCTAAAACTCAAATCGCCCACGAAGCTAACATGCTAGATTAACTGATGTCATTGTGTGTGGTTCTGTCTGTTGACTTCAAGGAGAGTGGTAAATTCTGGCAGGGGTACGGGAGGAACTGCTGAGAATGGTCATATGGTAAATTATTGCAGCAAAATGTGCCAAAGGTCATCGCTTTCACTTTGGGCCGTCTGTTAATTTTCCAGGCAAGGCTTAATGAATGATGGATGTGGGCTGTACCAACCAATGGAGCAATAGAAATTAGTGGGCTCTCTCTTATTTGAATGCAGACTGACTAAGGACCCTGAGGTCAATGCTTTCATAATGTTAAAACTTGTTAAAATGGTAGAGCTAAGGAAGTGGGTAAAATGGTAAATGAGAGCTTGATGAGGCAGTAGAAGGGTAGATGCATCTTGACAAAATACACCTAAGGAAGGGAAGTTAAAGAAAAAAACACGTATTACAAGTTTTGGGTCTTGCTCTCCTAGATTCCGGTAGCTGGAATCCTGTTAGCACTGCCAGTGGCAAGTTTGATTCATACGGGAAGCCCGGGGTGAGCGAAGAAGCTCCTATGTATCAGTAGCACAACAGAAATGCACTTGAAAATACCTTTATTTAAAAGAAAAAATAAGTTACCTATTCCAAATACAGTTTAATTAATCACTTGGAAATTTTAATTAATAATCTGGTCCTACAAAATGTTGCGATCATGTTTTCTTCCTAGTAATTAGGTCTGCTGGATCTGTAGCACTCCATCTCTCAAGGCCTATTTTAACCTGGATAACTGGGGCAAACCCCTCTTGCTTGGCATCCTGAAGTGTACTTGTTGCTGGCTGAACCATGCTGAGCGTGATGACATTGCTTACAAATATTCAATATAAATTACTCATGGTGGGGGCTTTGCCATCGCTGCCAGCGATGGAGGATCTTCTTGTCCCTGACGTTCTGCCGTTTGGTTGGTTTTACTTAACTCTTCCCTTTGCTACAGCATTGAACAGGTCCCTGGAGTGCCTCCACTCCTTCATTTGGTTTGATATTCCAGTAAAAGATAAGACCAGTCACGCTTTCCAGAGACCAAAGAAACTGAGGATTTCAGCAGAGAAGATGCAGAAGTACGGGACGTAGCTGCTGCGGCAATCGGTATGTGAGCCCCGGTGTGTGAATTCTCTGCTTTCTGACCAGTGGAAATGGCACCTGCATGCTCTCGCTTGAACAGGAAGGCTAGGGTGGTGGCAGAGGTCAGGCAGGCTTATCATCAGCGTTGCAGTGCGGTATAGGAGGAGGGTGTCCGTACATCTTCACTTCAGATTGAATGTTTCTTGTCTGTGCCAAGATGAACTTTGGGCTTTTACCCATGCTGGCGATAAGATTTTACTCTGAGGGTGACAGAGGTTTTGGATAGACAAAGAGTGTCTGTGTGGGACTGATACTATTTATGACAAAATAACATAAGCTAATGCCAGGTAGGTCATGTATGGACAAGCTATGCACATCTGAAAACCTGTTGCCTACTATATTGCATTGTTGTTATCGCATTGCAAACGGAACAGTAATACGAAATTTGTATTTCATAAGCTTCTCGTAAATTGAGCAATTCTAATACGTGCTATATAACTGAGATTACGTATGGACTGCAACTATGCAAGTTGGTTCACGGTCCTTTTTTCCAACGTATATATGGTGTTCCTTTTCAAGATGCATCTAAATTCTCTTATTGACATACTAAACAGAGTTTAAGATTTGCATGAAGAAATTGGCTTATGGTCACTTCCGTGCAGTGCAGTGAGTCAGAGGGGTATGTATTTGTTACGTTAAGAGCTTGTAAAAGAAAAAAGTAACCTGCACCTCCATTTTCTTTTTGAAGTTTTGCTTCATCTTGCAGTGAGATGGGCCCCACTTGTTGATACTGTAAAAACATGAAGGATGTCTAGATGCATTTTCTCAATTTTACTTAAGGCTTCTTAGTTCTTGAATGTTTGGAGAGATTTTAGCCTTTTATACCAGGTACACACGTTGAATCTTATTTAGGGAGCTTTCTTCAGGAGTTCTAAATAGTTATTATTTACCGAAACTAACAGAGTAATTAAATTGGTTTGAAGAAAAATAGTCCTAATCAGATGTGAAGCACTTGGTACCTTTCTCTGACGTACATCTATTAGCTGTATGTCAAGAGATTATAACTTGTCAAGTTATAGTCAAAGAGAATATACAAGTGAAAGAGATGATGACTTTTTAATGAGTCGTTCCTTAGGGAGGAGGGGTAAAGCAGCCATTCCTTGGCTTTCTCTTTCATGTGCCTTCAGTTCCCGGTGATCCGAACCTTTGTCCCAGTGACCTCTGCCGCTGCCCGGGTGCGGTGGGGAGCCTCTCCTTATGTGGCTTTCACTGCCGTTAGCATTCCTGATTTAAAGATCCAGTGACATCAGACTGTTATCCCACATTATATACCCTTTTGTTGTTCATAGTGCAACTTCTTCTAAGAGGGGCCAAACAGAAGCGCAAGGGGAAAACATTTTCTATGTATTTTTTGCTTTTCCTGCTCTAATTAAATGAGGAGTTAAAACTAATTGATTAATTCTTCTAATTAAATTGGGGTTAAAACTAAATTCTACTAATACTAGTTTTGGGTTGAACATCCTGAATTTTATTGCGTAACTGAGAATATTTCTAGTTGTTCCTGTTTAAAAACCACCACCCCATCTAAGGGCAGTACGGGAACATAACTCTGTTCCAACGGGAATTTTAAAGGTGGTTCCCTCTATGAAGGAAAGCGATGGCACAAGAGGATTGCTGCAGATTAAGGCTTTGTGTAATTATCTCACTACCTTCCGTGACAAACCCCTGCAGCCACCCTACCTGGCTGTTCAGCACACACCTGCTCCAGCGGCCGTTTCTGTGAGGGGGAATTGGGTTTAGGCAGTATGTTCGCTTGGAGTCGGTATTAGCACCCTGAGGAAATGCTCTGCTGGTGCTCGCTGAACTCTGTCTTTTAGAAACCCTTTAACATTTAGTGTTTAATTAAAGACTTTTACGTGCATATATAGAAACTGCACAGACTAAACATGGGGGTTTGGTTCTGGTGTCTTTGCTCTCTGTGGGGATCCCGGTGCCGACAGCCTGGCCGCGCTGAGACGGCGCCGTCGCCACCGGGAAACCCGCGTCGTGTCC
>NW_008824932.1:6390080-6409435 GCF_000699105.1 Pygoscelis adeliae | reverse complement strand
CGGAGTGCCGGGCGGTTTTGCCCCGCGGGTCTCCGGGTCCCTCACCCGTGCGGCGTCCCGGGAGGCGGCGGGTTGCCCAGGCGGGGCGCGGGTCGGGGCTCGGCGTTGGGAAGCGTTCACAGGTGCTCGCCCAGCTTGGCTTTTCCCGGTGCGCGGGCATCCCCTGAGCCGGGTGGGATGGGGACGGCTTCCCGAGGGCCCTCAGACCAGCCAGGGCGAAACGAAAGCCCCCACCCGGCTGGGAGCCCCCCGGGGATAACACCAGTGCGCTCGCCCCCTTACCTCTCAGCGTTTGCTCCCGCCCACCTTTCCCTGTTACCTTTGCTTTAGTCGCTTGTGGACTAATCCCTCTCCAAACAAAACCACTTTTGTTAGCAGGGCATAGCTGAGACTTGCGTAGGACTTGAGTTCACACGCGTCCCGTTATGTAACAGCGCTGTGTAAAAGCGTTAACTTTGGAACGTGAACTTCAGGCTCCTCTTGGTTTGCATGGCTCGTGATTTTGGGATCGAGACGATCTCTGGAATTAACTTTTTTATTGTTAGCTATTGCAATGAAAAGATTGCAGTGAGGAGAAGCGTAAGAAATCTGATGGATTGTCAGAGGTGGAAGGGGATGTTCTCAGTGGAGCTGACCCTCCCTCTCGCTGGAAGCCCATCTGGTGGGTGATCCCTGGCCTGCTGTGCCGCGCTGCTACTGAGCTGCTCGGAGGCATCGATGTCCGAGTTCAGCAGCGGAGCCAAAAGGCTCTCTGAGAAACCTGGTTTCCAGTTTGGAACCCCGAAAGGGGTTTACAGGCTCCCCAGTTCCCGGGGGTTTGGTCTTCTTTATTCTCTCTGAACCGAGGAGGTCTTCTAGAGATCACACACCCATGTTAAACCGTGTTTTAAAAGTGAGAAACGTTGTTTCTCTTCTTGCAGTCAATTCAGAAAATTAAGAACAAAAAAAAAGCAAACCCAATCGTGTTTGCACAAACTTTCACAAGAATGCTGGTTTCTGTGAACGAGAGAGCATAACAGTGCTGTGTGTCTTTCATGAACAGGTGGAATCACTTTATCCTCGTCCTGGCTGGGTTGAATTAGATCCTGAAGTGCTGTGGAGTCAGTTTGTTGGTGTAGTAAAAGAGGCTGTACAAGGTAATGGCTTATAAAGGTTGAGAAGTTAATTATTCATTAAAATTAGTAAAGTTAGTTAATTAGATATTAAGAGGTCTTTATTTTTAAAAAGTACGAAAACTCATCACTGATTAACAGGTCTGCAACATGCTTTAAGGCCTGTTCAATCATTATGTAGAATAGGACACTTCAATCACTTTTTATCTTTTAGTGAGGCCAGATTAGGTTTGAAGTAGAACCAGAAGGAGCATGCGTACTCGATTTACGTGTCAGTGACAGCGCCTTGTTGCTCCAGCTTTTTGTATATGTACCCTTCCCCAGTGTCTGTCCTCCTTCCCCTAGATGCCTCTGTGTACGAACAGAGGGTAGGCTTGTTTCACCTTCCGATTCCTCATTATTCTACTGCCACTTTGTGTGTGCGGATGTGAGTGTATGAGAATGAAAGCAGGATGCTGCATAGTTATGCTCGCTCGATTACAACCCGATGTTCCCGCTTTCTCCATTCAAACTACAAACAGTTCTTACCATCCGATTTCTGTATTATTGTTCTTTCCTATTTGTACTTTAGCCTAAAATTTCCTAGTACTTTACACACTAAAACATGCACAACTCCCTTTTCTGCCAAACTTCTGAAGTTTTTTCCCCCCCCTCCCTTTTCTGGATTCCGCTCTGACTGTGTGCTACAGCTCCTACAGCTTTCCCATTATACCAGCTCCAGCATTCTGCGATCCAGCATGGATCACCTTCCGTGCCATGCTGATGCCGTGGACCTGTCAGCTGTACCCCAGCTCGCTTTCTCACAGTGCCCCAGCCTCCTTGTCATGTGTGTGTGCGTCACACTCTCTTTCAGTGCCTAAAGTTCTTCCTGTTCAGCCCCTCTTGCAGTTTTGTCTCCAAGCATTGCTCTGTCTCCAAGCCTGGCTCAAGGCAAAACTGCTCGTCTCTTCCTTTGGAAGGCAGCCTAGGGGACAGGGGAAGTAACTATTACCAGGTGTAAGCTGCAGCTGATTATTTTATGCTCTTGTTCTCTTTTCTCAGGAGCCACAACTGTTCTGTCACAAGAACAGCAATTCCACCTCAACCCCTAACGACCTTACTAGCTTCCTCCACTCCCATTCTGTGGGGCAAATTTCGGAAGCGAGATTTTTCAGCTGGTTTTAAAAGGGGAAGCTTTTCTTGTGGCCAAGCTGTGCGCACTGTCAGCAAGTCATTTTTAAGTAGTTGTGTAATGTAAGTGAGCATAAGCCCACGCTGCTGTCAAAAGCAGTCCACCCTCCTTTTTTACAGGGTTGTTTCAAGTCCAGAGCAGTTTCCTGAGTCAACTTGCTGTGCAGTTGTTTATGCCAGCAGAGCTTCACAAATATTTGTGCCAGCACAAGAGAGGGTGTGGTACCAGGGGCAGGAACGACTGTCTGGAAGCAGAAAGAAGGCATAGGAGCACTTCAATTTACAGGGCTTGTGCAGCTAAAACATGTGATTCCATGCGCGGGTGGATGAGCTGATGTAGTTCAGTACTACCTAAAGGTGGAAACTGCTTCTGGATGGTCCCACCCCTGTCTTGCACTCTGGTACTCGTTCAACCATTCCAGGAGACAGCTTAGCTCACCAGCTTAGCGGAAAAGTATCTGTGCTTTGTCTTCTGTTTTGTTTTTCTCTTTAATGGAAGTTAGCTCTACTCTCTTTGGGTCTAGAGAGCATGATAGTTGTCACAGGAAAAGTGGTGGGAGTTTGCAGCCTGTGGAGATGGGGAGGAGCGAGACGTGCCACTCTAATCCGCAGTGAGCTGCGGCAGTACTAGTATGGCTTTGCCTTTGGTTTAGACCCAGCTGCTACTGAAAAAAGAAATACTGCCGCTCTCAAGCCACCCACTCCCAGGTCCTCCTCCCGTACGCTCCCACTACCAGCAGCACTTGTGCAGGCAGTTGGAGCAGGTAGCCTTGCGAAAGCACTGATTTAATTTTCAGCTGATGGAGGTCCTTGATACCACTGCCTGCGTGAATGCAAGGACCAGTGTCAGGGAAGGCGCCGAAGCACGTGTAGAGGTCGGCGGAGCAAGACGTGCCCTTTCTCTATGAAACCCCTTCTGTAATTGTCACTCAGAGGCTGTCGGTTGTAGAGTCTGCAGTATACGCTTACACAAATGAGTAAATTTGCACATGAAAGTTAACATAAGAACATGTATGAGCAGGACCTCCTTAACCTGTGATTTGTTCAAGTAGTGGGATTGAGAGCCCTTCAGAGTAACGGTGCTTTGGGCAAAATCATTTAAGTAGAATTTCTTAATGTATCTTTTTTTCCACATAATTTTGCTTCTGGAATTATGTGTGGAGGCACGTGGGAAGCTGACCAGAGTTGCTTTGAAAATAGCTGTGGACATATTTAATTATTTATGGTTACATATATTAGAAAAAATGTTCTGTAACAGTTATTTGAAGGTAAGGTTTAACAGCAAAATTGCTGTATACCCCAATGTACGTATTCATACTTTTGAATTTGAAGTACACTTTGTTGCACTCAGTGATACGTGGTTTAAGCAAATTTGTTCGTAGGAATTTTGAAAGATTGCTTAAGGAATATAATATTTAACGTGAGACATGTCATTATTAAAGTGATGTAAAAAATCATGGCATATTGACATTAATCTCTTTGCTGCCTACAGAATCAATCTAGATTTGTTTCTTTACGGAATTTCTTTCTATAAGTTTGTAAAGGTACTTACTCCTTCTGTTTGTGTTTTTGTTCACGTTCATCCCTGTGAAATGCAGGTTTTAATTGATTATGTAGGCATATGTAACCTGCCTGCCTGTTTGTCTCTGGGACCGTTCAAGTGAAGTATCAACAGGCCTTTCAGAAGGTGGAAAGGGTCAGTGTGCCACAACTGCTTTTGTAAAATACATGGGTTTATTCAGCTGGTTTGGAATCAGTTGGTCTGACTCGGAGTTTGCTGATGTTTCACTGCTCTAGCCACTTAGTTGGCCAGTCTGTAGAGATTTATATTCTCTTAAATTATTAATTTCCTAAGTATCCCATAGGTCTTATAGTTATATTGGAAAAGTTGTGGTTTTGTTTGTTTCTTCAAATAAATGCTTTTTTTGTGTGGTTTGTTTTTGTTTTTTAGCTGCGGGACTTCACATGAGGCAAATTGCTGGTCTTGGCATCTCAACGCAGAGAGCAACTTTCATTACATGGCACAAGTATGTATATTGTGTGTTGTTGAAAATGAATTTGTATTCATAGAAGCAGACTGTAGAAATGTTGAACTCAGTCAAGTCACAACCTGAAAGCAGCAAACGTCAGTCACTCATGTTCTCTTGCGTTTGCAGAGCCACACCTTACAGCAGTTCAGAACGGTTTATAAGTGTATGTCATTTTTGTTTTGTTCTTAGTACTTTGGAAGAGATGAATACGTACGTATTTTTTAATTGTGGTGAGAAGCCTCACACTCAAAATGTCCACATGCCTATTACTAATTCCTCGAATCCACGAGGAGGATACGCACTTATTTTAGGAATTGACCTAGTGTTAAGTGTCCTGACTGGAAATGGTGATTGATGTTGAATTTTTTGGGCAGTGTATGTTCTGTAGTTTTAAATGGGAATGTTCAAATACTGTTTTTCAGGAGGACAGGGAAACCTTTTCATAATTTCATAAGTTGGCAAGACTTAAGAAGTATTGAACTTGTGAATTCCTGGAATAAGTCCCTTCTGCTGAAGGTAAAACTGGGATAAGCTAGGTACTGCTTGGACATACTAGAACTGTTTCATTTTTATGAAGAGTGAGGGCAACATATGAAATACTGCAAGTGTCCTGTTAACGTGTTAATATGATGTGCTGTAGCCTAAAAATATATAACTGAGCAAGATTAGCATGGACAATAGTACCAAGAAAAAATGCAGTACCGATAGCCTGAAGGTAATTAATTATGGGAAAAGATATCTGTAGGTCTAGCACACATTTTGTTACTTTTTAGTTTCTTTGTTGTATTAAAATGTTGCATGTTAACACTGCTGCAGCATAATTTTTGGGTGTAGGTAGTTCTCGGTTGGCAGTGTTTTGGGTTTTTTGTTTGTTTTTTTTAATGTACTCTTTGCTCAGATTATCTATAGAAGGTACATTTTATGCTGCTTATGGCTTGTGCTTCATAGTTTTGGAAGAGAAAGATTTGCTCTAAGTGGAAAAACTGAAGTTACTTTTCCTGTAAGTGGAAACTAACTAGCACACTCAAAATAAGAAGTTAAATTCTTGGTTTTGCCACTGACTTCTTGTGTGAATGAAAACTTGATTAATGATTAAATTCTGGTTAATCTAGTAAAACCTGATCGAGCCTGTGTACTGTAGGAGAACTTTCACTGGAATAACAGTATGTGACGCTGTCACCCACATCGCGCGTTGTGCTCATGTAGGTGACCTGTCTTCGTAATGCAGAGCAGTCTCTAGCAGCGTGCCAGCAGAAGTCAGTAAAACAGACTTGCTGAGCGCAGCTGCTCTTCCCTGTGGTATTTGTTGTGGGAAGGCTACCTGTTGAAATCCTGTGTAAGGATTCTCTAACAGAACTTTAGCTTTCTGAATCTAATCTCACATCAGCAGCTTTCATCTGTGTTGTCATCCTTTAAAGATAATTGATCAGAAACCTTTAAAGGGAGAGATTAAAAATTAAGTAACTGTTTTCTTTTGAAACAGGTAGTCCATGTTATTTTTACAGTGCTTCATTTCTTGACTGGGAATGATCGATATTTGGCACCAAGTTTTCTTACTTTTTCAACGCAACAAACTTCTATGAAGTTGTCATGGGTTTTTAAAAACATACATGAGGTAAGCTGGAAAGGGAAAAATAATAGCTTTCTTAAGTCGTAATAATGGCTAGTGACTTAGGTTGGTTGTAACCTCTTCAGTTTTGTCTTGCTTGTTCTTTTCCTCAAAAGAACCAGAATGAAAGACTTTCATCTGTGTTAATGTTCAAAGCCTGCCTACCAAAATATCTACTCGTGTTTATACAACTTTTTCCTCTGATCCTGGAAATGTGTAGCAGTAAAAAGTTTTCTTCATGCATAAGAAACATAATAAAATAGCCTTATTTTACTTCATATAATTATACAACTAGTAATTGTACTTTGTTTTAAAGTTGTCTGCGCTCTGGTTTTGCCTGACAATTGTATTTATTTTCAACTGGCACTCTTATCTTTCCACTCTGCGTTATTCAGCGTTTACAGTTTCACAAATAATATCGTACTGAACAATCAGACACTGCAATTTATTTTGCATTTTGTTGTAGTGTAAATTGGAAACTACAGGTAAAATAAGTTGTGCTGGAATAATCTAATGAACTAATGAGCACTGAGCTATTTGTTACTGTATTCTTTGCTCTAATCCTTACCGTTTTCCTTGTTTCTTCCCATTGTGTTTATAACTTCAGTCATCTTACTTTCTATGTTAATTTTCAAGTAAGAAAATGGTTATCATCAATTTTCTACCCTGTGTAAAGAAACCCTGAAATCTTGAGTTTTGTCTGGTATTTTCTGTCACAAAACTAACTATAGAGAAGGTCAAGTATAATTTTTTACTGGCATGTTTTGGCTGGACGTGTTGAAAATGTGAGGTGTGAATTTGGAGGATTATAGAATTGGTTATGCAGCTGCTGAGTTTTCAGTGTGAGATGAACGTTCTCCCACATTTTGTCAGGCACTGATACTTAAAACATGTGACTATCAAGCCAAGAAGCTCAAAAATCGTGGCTTTTAATTACAGAGAATAATGTATACAGTCATGTTTTGAGTGAACTAGTTTGTGTGTTCTTTCTCTGATTTCTGTAGTTGTACACAGTATCAGTTAGTAGAAATTGGATGAAACCTGAATTTCCCATTTTAAAGGGGAAAAAAATCCCAAGGAAAATAACATTTTGAACTCTTTACAGACATCATAAACCAGAAAATGATGGCTCTGTCTTTATTGTTCTCAAGCACATATTTAAAAATACACTTATTTCTTATATTTCTGTTAATTTTTTATTTAAGTGGTGTATGCAGGACCTTGTTTTCTTTATTCACCACTCCTTCACTGCTGTTATAATTGTGACTATAAAGTTTCCCATCTTAAGGCTCCGATGCCACCGCAGTAGAAGATTAATTTATTTTCTTTCCTTAGCAGCAACTGTAAGAAACTGTGCGTATTCTCTTTTAGGAGCACGAACTGTAGGATAACGTTACTTATATAGCCAATTCGCCCTTTTTTAGAAGAAATATTGGCAGAGACTTATTTTCTGGGGATGTTATCGTTAACCGTGAAGAAAATGAGAAAAGGAATCAGGAAATATGTTCCTCTTTATTGTACCCAGTTGTAAATACTTTTTTTGTATGTATGTTTGTTCCCAGGCTGAAGAAGCTGCCAAAAAAAATAACTGCTGCTTTGGAACAGTTGACACGTGGTTACTGTATAGATTGACTAAAGGTGAATGTTACAGTTCCTCTTTAAATATTAATAAAATATACTGGAATCTCAGTACTGATGTTCATGACTGTCATTGATATTTCCTAGAATTCAAATACTTTTTTGAGCATTTGTGCTTTTTTTATAATTGATGAGTATTGTAATATATTTACTGTTTAAAAAAAAATAACTTCTGAATTAACTATTCCTTGAGCCTGCCTGGAAGGGCAGTCAGAAAGGGAAATAATTATTCAGTGTAATCAACCTTTTAAGCGTTTAAGATTTAAAGAGGACTACCAGAACTAATTGGCCTTGATTATTTTTACAGAAAAGTACCTGTGAAAGAAAAAGAACAAAGAATTGTTACAAATGTGGAAGAATTACAAGTTTCTGTCCTGAGGGCTAATGCCTGAGCAATTCGATAGATTACGATAGACAGTGATGCAGTCAGTGTTTCCATGTTGTCAAAAGTACCGGCTCTCTTCTAGCCAGTTTCGTGAGGGTAAAATAAGGTAATTAATAGATACACATTATAGTGAGCGCCAGGTAAAGTTTGTGTGCTCATTGTATCATTATGACTTTGCCTATAGACACTCAGTTTATGTTCCATGGGAGCCACCGAGATGTTTACAAAAGTATGTTTAAAATGACTCTTAAGTATTTGGATATCTAAAATTTTACTTTGTTCTTTTTTTCACGGTAGGTTCTGTGTATGCTACAGATTACTCAAATGCCAGTGCCACAGGCGTTTTTGAACCCTTTATGGTATGTGCTGTTCCGAAAAAATGTTGTTGCTATTTATTGTGCTTCTGAGAGAGTTGCTGACATTTTTACTTTTTCCATATTATTTCAGAAATGTTGGAACCCTACTCTGTGTAATTTACTTTCTATTCCAATGTCTATTTATCCTCCAGTGAAAGACACAAGGTAACTATGAAGGCATATTTGAAAGAATATGATACCTGTTAAATGAATTGCCTTTAGAAAAATACTACATAATCTGCACAGGCAAAGTAATATACAGATACACAAAAAAATTAAATTCTTTTTCTCTGCAGATGTACTTTTTTAACACTACATCCAAAACTGTATTTTTATTATCAGTATTTCTTAAAGTGATAGTTTTAATGCTTTCTTTAAAATAAATCGGTAGCGTTACTTTTCATATGTGACGCAGACCCAGGCCTTAGATATCTAGATTTCATTGTAACAAAAAGGTCAGTTTAGTGTTGTGATGTTTCTCCATAACATTTGTTTTAAGCTTCAACTTCGGATCAGCTGACTCTGAAATATTTGGGGTACCTATTCCAATAATGGCAGTGGTGAGTGAAAATGTTTTCTTATGTTGATCTGTGTATTTGTACCTATATTCTTTTTATCTAGCTTTGATTTAATACTTGCTTGTGTTTAGTAAGTATTCTCTATTCCTTCTCTATGACTTAACTATAGTAAAATTGGCTGTTGAATTTTTCTACAAAAACTCAGTTTACAACTTTAGGGGGAAAGGAGGAGAGAGGAACGGGAAGGGATTTCCAGAGGTTGAGGTCCGTTAAGGTTAGATGACCAAATGATTAAGCACTGAATGTAGGACTTAACAGAGCTGGGTTCTGCTCTAAGCTCTGGTAATGTCTCTCTCTCTGGCTTAGAATCGGTTGTTCTATATAAAGTTGTACAATGTACACCCTGGCTTGACTTCAGTAAGACTCTACACAAATGTAAGAGTATTTGTTAAGAGATCCACTTGTGGTACCTTTTCTTTCTTTTTTTCACTAAAAATAAATGGAGAATAACTTGTTCTTGCCTCAGTAGTTAGGATTTGGGTAAGAAAACCCCATTATTCTTGTAAAGTGATGACTTGTAGAAAAATCGGCTTGAATTGAGCTAGATGGAAAAAATGTCATCTATCCAACATGAATTTCTCTTGCTATTTTTCAAGAATTGTAGACTCAATTTATCTGTAAATTTACTGTTTCACCAAGGCACAAACATAAGTAAATACATTTAATAGCCATCATCATTGTTGAAAAATTGAGCATGGAATAATTTGGTACAGGAGGGGTAGCAGGGAAAAAGGAAGGTGAGATCTCAAAACGTCAACTTTCTATTTGGGGGAAGAGGAGTTCAAGCCAACCTACTCTGTTCTGCTCCCTGGCATTGCAAATGCCCCGTTTATCCTCGTCAAGTACTAAAACATAAAATATTTCTTTTGTTTTTGTAACATATTTCTCAGTGTTGCAAGCAATATTACAGACGTTCATGTTGTGTCCAAACCTGGTGTAATTTGATTCTAGTGATAAATCTGACTGTTGGAATGGCCTGCAAATACTTACGGAATTGTATGCAAGTCCTCTCTTAATGCTCAGTTCCTTTCTGAATGGATATTTGTATTCAGGACTCTGAAGTGTTTGCATTGGTACTTTAAAATCCAGCAGCATTGTAGGCTGGTAGTTGGTAGCTAACTTGTGTTTGTTTTTGTTGGTACGGCAGGTAGCTGATCAGCAGTCAGCCATGTTTGGAGAATGCTGCTTTCACCCAGGAGATGTTAAACTGACGATGGGAACAGGTTGTTTTTGGAATGTGAATACTGGAGAGCATCTCTTTGCATCACGGAGAGGTAAGCTAGTGAAATTTTAGAGTATTTTACGTTACTTGACAGCTGTTAATGATGAGGGTACCAGCAGGGATAAAACAGGGCTATGCTCTTCCTTCTGTCTTCAGCTGTAGAAAAAGAGCTTGAAAGTGTTTTCAGAACAGAAGACTGTGGAAATTTTTAATTAGAAATTTAGATCTTGGTTATCCTGAAATATGCTTCTGAAGAAGAGAATTTAAGTAACATCACCAATAATTATGTCTGCTACCCGCATCCCTCCTTTTTTTTTTTCTTTTCTCTTCACCTGTTCTTGATAGCAGTATTATACAGTACAGGAATGGAGAAAAAGGGGATTGGTCCTCTGGCTTCTCACATCAAAATGTTCCAGTGGGTCGCTGTAAGTTCCTCCTCTTGAGCCCTTATGCTTGGAAGTACCTGCAGTGAGAAAATGCAGGATTAGCAATTATTAGTTTTCTTGTAAAATACTAGAAATGGGCTCCCCAATGTGTTTCTAGTGTTGAAAACTTTTATCGTTCTGAACATTTGTGGTCTGCCAAGCTTCTTAATTTGTCATAGATGGCTATTCGTCAAGAGAGCAACAGGCGATACTGGAGTAAATTTGCCTGCACAGTCTCTCTCTGTCTGTCATATTTTTAAACAGTTGCTAATTTCAGGAAGCCTACAATTAAAACGGGATGGGTGGGGCTGGGGAGGAGGACAGCAGTGTGCTAAGGAGACTTTTACCAGCTCAAGTCTGGAAGGACCTTGGCAAATACAGGAGATGTGTCAGAACTTAATAGCACGGACATTGAATTCCCTAGAATGCAAATGCTTTTTAGGCTGATTAATGATGTCGTTACGATGATACTTTTACTGAAGAAATCAGATGTATGTAGTCTGTGGAAATGTAATAGCAAAAACATGCTGTAAGGCTTTTCCATTTTGTTTTCTTTTAAGAAAATATATGGCTATTGTGATCTGATAGGAGTTAAGGCACCGCTGTGAAACTTTTACTGCTTTAGGCTGTTACTTATGTTAAAATTATTTTCCCTATGTTCTTTGGCTGTCGTGTGGTATGGTTAGTAAGACAAGTTAGGTACCTAGCTTTCTCAGGGCCCTGGGCATGAAATGTAACGTGTTCAATTTTTAAAGTTGACATATGTATTTAAGACTGCAAGTTGAATCCCTGCAGCATCCTTCTGCAAGCTATTCATTAGCTGCTGTTCTAGTTTCTGATCTACATCTAGTTGCTATATATGACAGTTTAAAAAAAAAAAAATAGCTCCTTCGAGAACAGCACTTCTCAACAATTCAATGATGGAAACATTGTGTAGATTTTAAATCTGCCTCTCTGGCAGTCTGATAGTTCTTAGTAACTGTGGTCATGCCAAGTGTCATGTTGATCTGTTCCCTAGAGATAGATTATCTTACACTACTGGAGATTCTGGTGTGAGCATCTTTAGGAAGGCTACCTGCTGGACTTCTCTGTCCCTATTTAGCTGTCCTTCTCTAGGACTTTTGGCTCAATGGATTGTTTGGTCTTGCTGCTTTGCAGCTTCACCTTTGGTAGAAAATAAAGATTGGAAGGGAAACCTGCACCAAGGATCTGGAGACATGTATATCACCTTTTCCTTTCAAGAGACAAATACAAATTTTAATCTGAATAGCTACTGCTAATTGTTTTCCCTTGTAAGCACCAGAGTGCCTCCAGCACTAACCAAGTAACTAGTGCTACCACGCCACTCTTTTGGACACAGGCAAGCAAACTGGAGATGATTCTGTGAGAGACACTTGTATATCAGCAAAGTCACCTTGAGAAAGTAGAGAGAATCCCTAGATCCTTCTGATGCTTTTCTGGTCCTGTGGTTATTTGGACTCATTTACCTTTGTTGCATTACCCATGATCTCTGAGTCCTGAGCAGGGTCCCATAAGGTCTGGGTGCTTTCTTCACTCCAACAGTTACAGTACTTGGGTTGGGTGAAGTTTTTATTGCAGTGGCCACTGAATGCTCAAGTTCTTACCGAGTGACCTGAAAAACCATTTGTCCAGCTGCAGTGCTGGAGAACATACACTGTTCAGCTAGATAACAAAGTCTTTTTGCTTTAGCATTAAAAGCAGTACTCTGCAGGACTTCTGTGCTATGTCCTTACTAATACAGGTATCAAACAAGAAGGTCTTTGCATTCACGTGGACAGTTTTAAGTAGTATGTCTCTCTTTTCTTTGTTAAGGTTTCAACATGGGGGGCAAAGGGGAGAACAAATCATCAGGTTTATCCTCATTATTGGCTGTTTATTTCTAATGTAATAGTATGTTCAAGCAGACAGCTCTTTGAAAATGCTGCACTGTGTTTTCAAAGAAACTAACAGTGTTTGCCCTGTGTATTTCTGCCTTTCTTCTGAGATAAGGAAAAAAATATTTCAAAGTCATTGAAATTTTTTTTGAGTCACTGTGAAGCCAAAACTATTTGGTGGAAATCATAACTTCCTGCAAATCCCATCATGTAAACCATGGAAGTGCTAATCTTTCATAGTTATAGACAAAGTATGTCACCAAATATTTTTAATGAGTTTGGATGTTTCTTTTGTTGTTTGTATTAGGCAAACATACTGGTAAAATGTTAACTGGCAGTAGCCTTTGTTGGGGACAAGATTGGGCAAATTGTGAAACTTACTTTCTTTTTTTGCTTTCGATGTGAGGAAGCATTGCATATTGAAAAAGGAATAAAAAGTATATCACTTTCATCCTCTTTTATGAATAAGATCTATGTTCTAAGTTTGTGTTGCCTTTTTTTTTTTGTGTGTGTGTGTATGTCTGTTTTAGTATTTGTGCTTCCCATCTGAAAGCTCAGCCTTCATGTTTTTTGGGGAAGTAAATTCAGACTTTTTAGAAACCATTGGGGAAAATTAGATAGATTGAAAATAAATAGGAAAACATCGATAAATTTTTAAGTATATACAATCTCTTCTCATTTAAAAAAAAAAAAGTAGGTGCAGATAGCTCTTCTCTTTAGCTTAAAGGGGGGGGGTTGTAATTTGATAGTGAATTTTTTTTAGGTTAACTTTGGTTTAACAAACTGTCGTTCGAGTCCCTTGTAATTTCATCACTAAATTTTAAACAATATGTTTAACCTCTATTAGTGACTTTTTTTTTTAGCTTGATTTCTGCAAAGGAATTGAATAAAAACTACTTCTTTTTAGTTGGGTTTATTGTGGGGCGAGCTTGTATATGTTTTTCTGGAAACATTTAATTTAACTAGGTGTTTTGTTTTGTTTCTTGGAAAATAATTAAGGTCTGTATCCACTGATTGGTTGGAAGATTGGGGAAGAAGTTGTTTACGTAACTGAAGGCTGTATGTCAGACATCGGCACTGCCATAAAATGGGCTCAGGATATAAGTAAGTAGCTCTTTAATTTTATAGAGGGTAAGATACGTTACTACTTAAGAAACTGTTTTATGGGTTTTAGTTATGTTATTGGGCTTGGGTTTGTTATCCATAATTGAAGAAACTAGCCTACACGTTTTGGACAGCAGAAAATGCACAGTCTCATTAGTAGAACTGAGTGTATTTACTGCAGAGAGTTTGGTTTGCACAATCATCTCGCCGTTCAGACTCTGCCTCTCAGACCCTCCTACCTATGTAGGCTTTTATTTTCCTGAAACATTTTACTCCTCACTTGCTTTCTCTTGAGCATGACGAACTTCCTGATGCTTTTTTTTGGTTTTTTTTAACCTGGTATCCAGACTTGAATAGAAATGGTGTAACAGAGACCTGTCTAAAGTTAGATGTGTGCTGTTTTAGGGTATTTGGACTTGAATTTTCAGTTGAGGAGAAGCACAGAAATTGACTACTGATTAAGTCTAGGTCGCATGATTATAAATGCAATATTCCACAAACAGTTGCTGTAATGCTTTTGAGAGATCTCTAGCTGTACATCTCAGAATTAGTAACAGGCTATACGAAAATAAAGTGAAGAACTTTATTTTAAAAGTAACGGCGTTGTGTGTGTTGCTTCACGTAGAAGTAATGTGCCTTTTGGCTGTGACTATTATGTAATGAAGAGACTTGCGTTCCACATTAATAAAAGACTAAGGAAAATACTAGCTCTATAGTAGTTGATGTTCAAAACCACTGATTGTTTATAGGACAGCTTTTCTGAGTGTTCTAAAAAACTATTTACTTGGTTTATGTAGAAATTTAGTACGTCTGTACTAGGGTGCAAAAAAGGAATTAGTGTCTCAAACTTTGGATTATCTAGGAAAGGTTTTCCTGAAGCTTACCACAAAATTCCGTATTTCTTGAAGTTGTCAACTTCTGCTGCATATGTGCATATACATGCTCATGAATGTGCCCTTAAGGATTAAGTATGACTCAGACTGGTCCTCAGCTCTTCATCATTCAACATTTGACTGAGTCTGGAGAATAACAGCCTCTAGTCTTTTGAGGAAGTTACTCAATTCAATACACAGTTCAGTGCTGCAGATACAAGTATCAGTGGTATATATATAAGCTTGCTACTTCAAATTCTATACTTAAAATGGATACTTATCCGTATAGAACTTATCCATACTTAAAATGGATATTATTGGTATATGCAGAGCAATAGTATAAAGGATTTTTAGCTAGCCAGTAGTGAGATGGACGTGACCTACAGTTGTTACCACAGGCAAAAATTGGGGAAGTTTGAGAGAGAGAGAGAAAAAAACAGGCATGCTGCTATAAACTCTCTAATAAGTAAGACCTTTATTTTCTGGAAATACAATTACAGAGAAGCGGAATTCAGAAACTCTTATCAGCTTTACGAATAAAGAGAAGGGTAAAACTTTGCTCTGCAGAAGGAATTGGGCCAAAACAAGGTAAGCGAATGGCCTCAGTAAGGATGGTGAGGCTCAACATGGATGAAGATGAGACATATAATAGTGGTAAAGGTTTGGAAATAGGAATTTCTGCAGCAAGACAATTTAATGGGCTTCTTTTAGTGGGATCAGATCACTTCTAAGAATTTTGTAAAAGTAGTACGTGGAATTTCAAGGTGAAGTCAATCTCACTCAATTTTTTCATTTTCTCTCCTGACATAGAGGTACTCTATATAGTTCGCTAATAGCAAATACAACAAGAAGGAAAAGATGTGATTTAGGTTTATTAGTCTGGGCACAGTAGAATCCAAAGCTTTCAAACAAATGTATGAAGGTTACAAAGGTAAATTGAAACTCCTGGTAAACTACCAAGATGGGTTTTTCAAAGATAAATTGAGCTAGATTAACCTAATTATCTTTGATAGGAAAATTTACTTTTTAGACAAGAAAAAGCAATAGCTCTCATTTACAGGACGCCTCTAGTCTTCTGTCAAAAGACGTTATGTGGCCATATAAGGACATTATTAGTTAAAACTACAGAAGATGGGTTTTAGTACAAGAACTGGATGTGGGTAAAGAACAAGCTAAAGAGGGATGTCTATAAAGTTGTGAAAGGAGACATCCAGCTAGACAAAGAATAAAAGTAGTGTCTATCAAAGAGGTGTTATTAAGACCTACCTTATTTATATTTATGTGTCAGTCACTTGTAAAAATATTAAGGGTGCTGATAAAATATGATGGTATTAAGGACTATCTCTGTAGTCATTTGGTGTTTGGGCTGACAATAACAACATCTTTGGGGGGAAAAAACATTTTTTATGTTTTGCAAACCTAGGTTTTTAGCATACTAAGGGTGCCATTGTTAGCATTCTCAATTCCCATTTATGTCTATTTGGAAAGCTAATGACTTCTTACAAGATGTGAAGATTAAAAGGCTACAGCATAACAGATATGAAAGGATCCTTTTGAATTTAGTCTTCATCTGAATAGGATTATTTTTTTTTAATGTGACTGATGGACGTGAAATACAGGAGAAGTGATCGTTTCCCTTGGAACATGTAGTTCAAGAATATTACAAAAGGAAACAGTCTAACTCTGGATTTTTGTCTCTTAGTAATATATAAAGAAATTGAAGTAAATAATAAAAGCATATGACTTATGCATCTTTACAGATCTTTTCACCAATGTAGACGAAACAGAAAAAATGGCACGGAGTATTGCTGATTCTCAAGGCGTTTGTTTTGTTCCAGGTTTTCAGGTAAAATGATTATTACTAATACAACTGAGAATATGTTTTTAATAACCCAGTTAAAATTTTAACTTTCACATGTTCAAATGTAGTAATTTATTCTGTATTATTTATTCCGTACTACCCAGGTTCTTATTCTCTGTCCCTCACCACAACGCATGAAGATCATTGTCATATGAGAATGCTTAAACACACATCCCCATGAGAAAAACCCTACGAAATAGGGAAATTACTTCCATTTTGCAGATGGAGACCTGAGGGACAGATAAACTAAATGACTTGCCCACAGTAACTCAGGCAGTGCCTGCAGAGACAGAAACCAATCCCATAGCTTTTCTGCCTCGAGCAAAGCCTTCATTGAGACAATGCTTCTAAGCACTGTTCTAAAAGAATTAATTTTGTTCCGCCTCTTTTCAAGATATAGGTTGCAATTCATCAGAATACTTAAACATATTTAAATATGAGCAAGATTGCAAGTCGTGCTGTTACAAAAAGCAAAGACAGTAATATTTAGACACTTCTTTGATATACAGATTTTAATCTGAATTAGATTTTTTTCCCTTTAAAATAGGGTTTGTGCCTTGTTGCTGAGCACAATGTGTATAGTAAGGAGTTCCTGGCATTTGTTCTCCACTTTAGTCCCCTCCATTTCCCAGTAGCTTGCTTTTACCTTCCTCTCTATTTGAGGAACTTCCTGCAATTACTTGATCCCCTCTGGGTAACAAGCTCTGGGTTCTTTCTACTTGCTTTCCATTATTGCTAGAGACTTACGTATCCTCATGTCTGTCAGAGCTCTCCACCTCTGATTCATGATCCCTCTTGAGTTTCATTACAGATGTGAGTTACTGTCCCTGTGCAGAGACAGCAACAAGGGTGATATTGATACTGCAGTTCAGTCTAGCGTATTAGTCTAGATTGGAATTGATGTGAATTCCAGTTAATACATTACATTAAATGACAAATTGTGATAGTTGGGGAGTTGACATACTGCCTATTCAGCTGCAGAGCAGTTGCTTCCAGTATGGGTTTGATGGCTGGTAATAATAGTTTGTAATTTATCACCACAAAATATGACAGACCCGCAAGTCAGAGCTCGTAGACAAACCTTCATACAGAATGAAAATAAACAGGTTTTGCTACTGTAGCCGTTGCTGGCTTAAGGACTGTGCAGAGCCCCAAAACATTTTCCTCTAGTTATGCCACTTTCCTAAGCAACGTGAGATAATCTGACTAAAAGCATGCTTTCAGCAGCATGGCTGTTTCTACATTGTGGGTTTGTTAACATGAAAATATCCATGTCTCCACAAAACTTTGTTTTTCTAATCAGTGTTGTTGTCCAGGAGAAACTCTGTGGTGTAGCCCTGGTCTCCCAGTTGTTATTTGGAACATTAGCATTATAAACTGTATTGGACAGATGGGCCAGGCAAGATGAAGGGAAAGCTGTTGCTGTACCGTGGGGGTTGAGTAATGTCTGCCATCAGCTGGTTCTTTGATGTATAGACAACTGATGTTTGTGAACATGTCAGGTGTTCAAAAGTTACTGTTACTCAAACAAAGAAGAGCCATTAAGATGAAGACAGTATTCTTTTTCTGCTCAAAAATCACCACCTTCTTTTTTCTCTTAGAAGTCTTGGGTAGTAATTTGTTAGTTTGAATACATACATTTTAGAGCTACATGGAATGTTTTTGAAAGCTCATCTTTCTGTGTGGGTCCAAAAGTGCATTTTATTTTGACCTTCATTGGTCTACCATACTCGGTTTGATCATTCCCAGGACTAGTGTTTTTTCAAAAGAAACTTAACATCTTTAATCTTACCTGTGTGTGAGTCCTGTATGTTAATGGAACAAGGCAAAGAAAATTTTCATTTCTTCTGCAGGTAGCCCAGCTACCTTCTCTCAAACAGCCGACCAAATCATTATATTTATTTTTAGGGGTATAAAGCTTTATTATGCTGAGATGTTTCCATTTAGCATTTACTGTGAGTAATTGTGCTGTGAATAAGCAAATGTTGAGCCATGCCAAATTTCAATATTTGCAGACAGGAATCCTGAGGTAGACAAATGTTAGTCTGAATCTTTTTTGAACGTTTGATTCTATTAATATTCAAGTTCTAGAGATGCTGGTAAAACCTCTTTTTTGTTTGATTGGTTTTTGTTTTGCTTTGTGGGTTTGTCTCCCCCTTGCTTTCTTGACACTGTCTCCAGAAGGAACCCCAGCTAGCTTCTTGGTAAACATTGATTCAGTCTCTTTTTTCTCTAATTCTAATATTCCCAGTCCAAATTTAGAAGCTGTACTTAGAAAACTGAATGGTTTTCTCTTTAACTGTGACATCTAGTTACCACTAATAGTATCCACCAATGTGAATTTCTTTGCCTTTTAAAAGCCCTGCATATTGCAGTGGAACATGCTTAGCTAGTAGACTCACAGGAAGAGAATCTGTATCAATTTAGAAACCGAGTAGATTAAATGGTATGAAAGGGGACATAAACAGAGTTGAACGCTTCTGGGACTGTAACACGTCTGCTTAGCTTCACTGGCTAGATGCTAACACAAATTGATTGTATGGTTAATGTTTCTTAGACCTCAAAATGATAGTGGTTGGGGAGGGTTCTTACGAAGCCTATGTGTTCATAGAATCATAGAATGGTTTGGGTTGGAAGGGACTTCTAAAGGTCATCTAGTCCAACCCCCCTGCAATGAGCAGGGACGTCTTCGACTAGATCAGGTTGCTCAGAGCCCCGTCCAACCTGACCTGGAATGTTACCAAGGATGGGGCATCCACCACCTCTCTGGGCAACCTGTGCCAGTGCTTCACCACCCTCAACGTAAAAAATGTCTTCCTTATATCTAGTCTATGTCTACCCCCCTTTAGTTTAAAGCCATTCCCCCTTGTCCTGTTGCAACAGGCCCCGCTAAAAAGTTTGCCGCCATCTTTTTTAGAAGCCCCTTTGAAGTACTGATAGGCTGCAAGAAGGTCTCCCCGAAGCCTTCTCCTCTCCAGCCTGAACAACCACAACTCTCTCGGCCTTTCTTCACAGGAGAGGTGTTCCATCCCCCTGATCATTTTTGCGGCCCTCCTCTGGACCTGCTCCAACAGGTCCGTGTCTGTCTTGTGCTGAGG
>NW_008824932.1:6380397-6389384 GCF_000699105.1 Pygoscelis adeliae | reverse complement strand
TGTAGTCACTCCATCAGAGAAGGCCACTAGGTTGGTGAGGCAGGACTTGCCCTTGGTGAAGCCATGCTGGCTGTCTCAAATCACCTCCCTGTCCTCCATGTGCCTTAGCATAGCTTCCAGGAGGATCTGTTCCATGATCTTCCCAGGCACAGAGGTGAGACTGACTGGCCTGCAGTTCCCTGGGTCTTCCTTTTTTCTCTTTTTAAAAATGGGGGTTATGTTTCCCCTTTTCCAGTCAGTGGGAACTTAAACTAATTTCCTACACAGAGTAAAATGTTTCTCTACTCGTCCATATTAAGGCAATAACAACCAAGTTTGTTTCTTACTGGATTCTACTGCTGTGATGCAGCGCACTGAGAGGAGCATCGTTGTGAACGTGTATTTGAAATTGAGTGAATATGTGCATTAGTCATTCTTCCTCTTACTCATTCTGCCAGAAACGGGGGTTTCCAGGGTTAATTTGCTGTGGTTGGTAGTAACAGCAAAAACTTAGGACTCTTCATTGGGGTGTATGCATATATATGCACTGCTACTTTTTTCTTTTTTTTAATGATTGATTCTTTTAAGATACTCACCCTTATGTAGAATATGAGTCTATGCTTTTTAGTTTATTATCCTGTATATGAAAATCCGTAAACTTGGAAGCCATGGATCTGTATTATGCTACTGGGCTGGACAAGTGGTTCCATTCTTAGAATGGGAAGGGTACTTGTATATGGGAAAAAAAGAATATTTTCTTTTAGTGTAATGCAGAAGCTACTTCTGTTCAGGAATTTCTGCAAAATGCCAGTTTTCCTTTTGGCTGTATGTACCTATCCATATGTCTTGGGTTGTTTTTTTTTTTTAACGTATGTTAGCATTTTCTTAATTTACTTTATAAATATGCGTGTGTATATTTTATAAGCATGAAATTCAAACTTCTGGTAAGTGTTGTCATAGTTGATATTTAGCACAATACAACTGGAAAGGATTGTTTCAATTTAAAAATTACTGTCTACAGTGAAAATAAGATTTAACATTGTCACAAAACAGGTACGGACCAGCAAATTAATATTTTGTGATAAAGTTCATCAGTGGAGTGGAGGGGTGGAGAGGAGATTCATCAATCGAACCTCCAGTTCTCCTGCAAAAAAAAAGACAACTTAGTGACCATTAGAATTTTAGTTGGACTCTGTTTATCGGTGAAAAACAGGCTGTAGTATAAACTAATAAGAAGTATTACCATCCTTTTCAGTGTTACTTTTAAAAGTCAGTTCATCTTTCTTTCAGCAGTTCAGGAGTGTTTAAAAAAAAAAAAAGTGTGTGTGTGAAATCTTGCTAGAGAACAGCAATATCAGTGTGCCCTGTCCTAGACACTTAAAGTGTACGCTATATGTATTTTAAAGGGAAGTCATACAGATTAGTGTTATTTAGTATGTCAGATTTGGAAGAAGTCACTTAAACCTTTTTCCTGTTGAAAGAAGCTATTTAAACTGTTCACTGAGTTAGCTAAAATAATACTATATACCTCTTACATACTGTTTTCAATTTTCTCCTTTCACTATGCTGCCTGTAATTGTCGTAAGTTATTTTTTTTTTCTTACTATTTGACTCCTTTCTCAAAAGCCTGCAAATACAATTCACGAAACTCATGATGAAATCTTTTCTGCAGGTTTCTGTGAATGACCCATATTTATGTGCCTCTTTCATGGGGCTGAAACCTTCCACTACCAGAAACCATCTTGTACGAGCTATATTGGAATCTGTAGCTTTCAGGTACTGCTTAGCTAATTATCTTGCTTATATTTTCTTATGTTTGCTTTTATTTTGCTCAGCAGAGTTAAATGGATGCATGGACTTCTGCAGTTTGTAAGATATAAATTGCAGTAATTCATTACTGTTACATTGAAAAGGAGCTTTAGCTGCATTCCTTTTTTTTCTTTAACACTTTACAAATAAACTCATGTATATTTATTAGTTGAGAGTTTTTAAGTAACCACATAGGCATTCTTAAATTATATTGTTTTCTGCATGTTCTAAATGTTTTCTGTTTAAAGTTTGTCCTTACTCTCCTGACAGTGTTTTGTCAGAAGCTGTAGCCCACTCCAGCTGTGTTTTAAAGTACCCCTGAAGCTGGAAGTTTTATATTGGCTCTTTGGCTAAAGTTTGACTTTTTGGTGTTTTATAAAACACAGTAATAGGCATCTTAAACATCTTTAAAGATGTGAATGGACAACAACTTCCAGATCGAACTGTCAAGGTTAAAGATGTTACCGCTAGTCACTGACGATACCGCATCAGTAGGACCCTGTGGAACAGATTGGTTCTGCCTTGCAAACCCATGCAGCGTGCCTCGAACTGAATTTGAATGTGGTTTGAGCCTGGCTGACACTGCATTGTGGCCAATTAGGGAACACCCATATGATTCCTTCCATCTAGTCACCAGCTCTGCTTTGGGCATAATAACCTCCTGCAAAGAGGCAAAAAGGATGTCTGGAGGAAGGTAGCATTTGGAATTGCTGCAACTGTTTCTAATGCATTTTTTTCTGCGCTGTAAGAGGAACGTGAGATGCAGTAATTCCTGAACTGAAGCATGTGTCTCTTGAAAACAGGGATGTCGAGAATCTCATCTCATTCAAATACCTAACTAGAAAAGGGTAGAGATCCTTTATGTTTAGACTTTCTCCTGTTAAATGAAACAGTTTCAGAACAAGTCAACCTTGCAGCCTTCAGATGTTCCCTTTGAAGAACAGCTGGATGAACTCCGATTAACACTCGGTCAGCCTACTTTCCTCACTCTAAACCACTTGTTATATCAACAATTGCATCTTGTCTGTAGAAACCTATCAGCAATTCCAGGTGGGAAAAATGTACCTTCTGCAGTGACTTGCTATAGAACGGGCCCTGATTTAGCCATACTCGTGCCTTTGTAATGATGTGTAACAAAGACCAGTTTCAGGCTTTCCCCTCCCCCCCTTTTTTTTTTTTAATTTATGCATTCTGGAAACTTGTTAGCTACTGCAGCAGTTCTGACACAACTGAGGCATTTTTTGCCTTGTATTTTATTTTCTGACTACGTAGATACTGGAAACACTTTGTGGAATATATAATGCTTAATTCAACTAAATATTCTTTTAAAGAAACAAACAGCTTTATGATATCATTGTGAAGAAGGTACGCATTCCTCTTCAAACTATTCGGTAAGTTCCGTGTAACTTTTAAATTTGATATATGGGAGATTGATTTTTAAATAGGTGTGACCTTTATTACGCATTTTATCTTACTGTAAAAATTCTGCTGCTAAGAAATAGATGATTACCAAATCAAATGTTAATGTAACTTAAGTGGGCAGTTCTACCCACAAAAGGGTTGGTTCTTAATTAAACTATGGGCATTGGTGGTTGTCAGTAGGTGAGTAATGAATTGCTCTAATTATTTAAAAAAAAAAAAGGCAAATTCATGTTTTCAGGTAGCACTAGAGTGCATATAGCAATGCCTACCACAAAGGTAATTCTATGCTTTATTATCATTCTTTCATACTGAAATTTTTTTGTGCTGGGTCTGTCACAGACTGAATATTTTTTGAAGACATCAGTTAAAACTGGATCTATTTGTGAAGGAAAGAGGAAGAATACTTTTACAATTCAATTGTTAAGACATTGGTTTTGCTTCAGTCTTTGAAGAAGCAAATCAAATTTAGTGAGGTAGCCGTGATCCCTAGAATATGCTTTTCACAATGTCTTGGAAAAATTTAGCTGAATTCTGTGTTGCTGGAAAAACTACATTGCACATTACGGTAGGTACTTGGTTTGGGCGCACCAGTTGTCTTAGAGCCTCAAGCCCTCCCACGCTGAGAAAGCTCTCCAAAATTTCTCCTTCTTGCAGCCAGGGGTCATCGTGATACCACGGTCAAGAACAGAGAAGAGAGCATTCCTGTCCCTCTTGTGTTTTTTTTCCTGATACCCATGCAAAGGAAGAAGTGGACTGGCAGGCACATAGACAGTTGAGAAATCAGAATTTTTAGTAGTGAAGAAAGGTGAAAGTACAAGGTGGGGGGAGGTAAAAATTTCTGTCTTCCATCATGTACTGGGACAGAGTAGGCAAAGATAAAGGAACAGCCAGGGTTGGGGTTTTAATGGAGAGGAAAAGATCAAAAGTATTGGAATTTTAGGTTCCTTAGGAAGCTTTTTTACATAGACAATTGCATCCAAAATTTGAGAAGTCATGTTAAGACGGTGAACTGAAAAATGGGAAGTGTGGAAGTACTGCCTAGGGAACACTAGAATTCTGATCCCATTTATGTTGTAATGTAAACTTTAAATTGTATGATCATGTTCTGTTTTATTCATTAATAGAAAATTGCTGTTTCATATAGTGACTATAATAGTTAACTACGATCAGTAGCAATTCAGCTTGTGGATTAGAAGATAATGAGATACACGTAATGGCTTTTTCAGTAGGGTTGTAAACTGCTCTCCCATCCTTTCGTCTGCACATCTTTAGTATCTATCCATTACTTTTGATGTTTTCGTTGTTGTTGTTTTTATCCCATAAATATGTTCGTTCCCTTTTTAGCTATTGTCCTGCATCCCTCCTTTCTTCCCCATCTCTGGCTCCTACAGGCTCCTACAAAGTTGTCATTTTCATTAGTCCTCGACATTCCTATTACTTCTCTTTGCTTGTCTCGACACCATCAAGGAAAGCACAGAGAGGGAAGCCTCAGTTTTAGTCCTCACGTCCTACCTTGTAGCAGCCTGCGGCAGCCTTTACAAGGATGATCCTGGAGCCCTGGGATATCACCTATTTACTTGTTCTGTGAAATAGCACATCCCCAGGCAAATGGCATGCAGGAACTTTGAGCTAGATGATGTAGCAGACTGAATCTTCAAAGGATCTAGCAGCAAAATTTAGCGAGATGTAAAACTGAGTATTTGGAAATTTTCTTTCTTTTTTCCCCTTGTAACTTCAATCAAATAGATGCCTTATTTTTACAGAAGGCAAATGCATGTCACTGGCATTAGGAAAGTGACTTTGCCAGTTAAAGGTTTTTATGCCATCGTGTAGAGGTGGTAACCCTGCTTAACTCTACGTACAAACAAGCAAAACCCTGTAACATCACCAATCAGGCAGTCTCTCCTGATTTTACTTTCAGAAACAGCCAAAACATTCATGCAAAAGTTTTCTGAGGCATCACGTAGCAGAGAAGGTTTCAGCTGGCATATTTGAAGATTTCTAAGCAACTGTTAAGTTTTATTACCTAACACTTTCCATAGTAATAAACAGTAGGTGTCTTTACTGCACCACATCTGATAGAACAGCAGCTCCATACCTGGCTGGTATTGGAGCCCAACAGTATAACAAACCAATCTATGACAATTCAGAGATTGCTTTTTGTTGTAGTTATTTTTTGTTTGCAAGAGTGATTACTTTGCACCACTAGTAATCACTCTCAGATGATTAAAGATCAGCACGGATAAGTTCTAGTTTCCTCCATTAAAAGGGTCTCCAACACGATGCAATTAGGAAAATAGATAGATGGAAGCCTCGTTCTCATCTTCCTCATAAAAAGAAGCAACTGTGAAGGCATTTTAGCTAACTAATACAAAGATTTGGTAGTAATGAAAAAAGTACTTTCCCAGATCTGAGAACACTTGAAAGGGTTTGTTTAATGTAATGGTTTTGACTGTTGTCACGTTGTGGTGATAACTATGTAAAGGTAACATTTCAACCAGGATGATGTATAGTTTTAGAAGACAGAGCTTTCAAAGCTTTTGATAATGTGTCTGTCTTGTGTCCCTGTCTGTCTACCATTCCTCCCCTAGTTTATAGGCATTCTTTTTTTTTTCTAGGCGCTTTGTGCTGGCCTCTAAATTTGCCCATAAAATGGAAGTGCATTTGTGCATGAGTGACAGGAAGATTTATGCATAGGTGTGGAACCCCAGAAGTTGTTTTCTGAAATGTTGGCAATAAGCATTTGAACTAAACACGTTTTTTTTAACTTCTTCTTCCCCTCTCCCTGTAGAGCTGACGGAGGTGTCAGTAATAATAGTTTTGTCATGCAGATGACTTCAGACTTAATTAATAAGAAAATAGAAAAACCTGCAAATGCAGACATGTCTAGTCTTGGTGCAGCTTTTCTAGCAGGCCTTGCTTCAGGTATGTACACATTTAAAGAGGTTTTGTTCTTCCCTTCATAATGCATGTTTGTAAATATGGAGGGAAAAAAAATCAGAAAAAAACAGGGCATAACTTCAAATAACTGTAAAAACTCCCCGAAGGATTACTTTGTGGGAATCCAAGGTAAGTACTGTTTATGCTTCTCTGTATAGAGCTTTGTACCCATGTACTTGTATTTGATGGACCACAGAAACGGATGATAATGTCATACATAAACCAAATCAAGGACCTTATGTATTTCTAACCCAATGTCCCAATTTGCTGAGCAGTTGTACGCTTGTTTAGTTTTACATAAATGAATAGTGACAGCGAGTTTAATGTGAAAAGTATCTGCATATATGTTTGTAAGATTCATTTACATTTAGGAGGATGTTTCTTCTCTGCTGGAGAAGAGGAGAACCCTATCTTGCTGCCTCCCTCTCTCTTGACCCGGACGCTCGGCATCCCTTCCCATACTTGCACTGCCTGGAGCGGTGCCCGGTGGGGATGGATCACGTGACAAGGAAGCTGCCGTGCTGACGTGCAGCCGTGTCATTCCTACTGAAGCTGCGTCCTGTCATCTGTGAACCGAGTCTTTTATTCTTTAAGGTTTTCACAGAAATAAACACAATGGAAGTTAAGTAAATTATTAGCAGGGAAAAAAATCCAGCTCTATTCCCACAGAACTGTTGTATATAATTAACCAGACTTAAAACTACAAACTGTCGATGATTTTGCGTAATGGAAGTATATTTTGTAGGTGGATATTAACTTCCTTCAATTGCTTTGATACGTAAATAACACAACTGTAAGAAAAAAACTATATGCTCAGGTGAGACTTATTCAGGAATTAAAACTGTAAGAAAGCCGCAGCCCTTGATAGACAAGAACGATTCAATAGCATAAATTAATCTGACTACATAACACCAGCTGATTTCTGCCACTTACGCAATTTTTAAGACAGTAGGAAATCAACTAGTGCTAAGTCTTGGTTTCTGTGGCCCTTCTTCATTGAGAGGGACCTGCAGCCAAAAGCGCAGTGTGGATGAAACCTAAGGGAACTTCAGTGTACCAGAGCTGTTCCTTGGAAACCATCCCAGTTAAGCAGATGTGCTGTTGTCAGGATTCCAAACAAATGGATGCTATTGGAAAGGAGTTTCACAATGTTAAAAATATGCTTCCCTCTGAGAAAGTTGTTGGTTGAGTAAAGAAAAGCTGTCATGATTCTTCACTGTGTTTTTGCTTTGGATCTCTTGGAAACAAATTAAAACAACGCAAAAATAACATATTTGCAGCTGAGCTTGAGAATGAACTTTCTGTTTATAGGATTTTGGACTGACAAGGAACAACTCAAGAAGCTAAGGCGAATAGAAGCAGTTTTTGAGCCCCAGAAGGACTTGGAGGAATACAAACCTGCTATGGATACCTGGCTACAAGCAATGAAACGCTCCCTGCACGGGTAGAAATCGACATTTTAATTATAGAAAAATTAAAATGTTTTAATTCATACTTATAAGATCTTGACACTAACAGGACAGTAAAAAGGATAACTGAAATTTGTGACGGGGTGTGTGTATATATATATATAAAAAGTTATATGGTACTTGTTACCCCCTTGCTGCTAGATTACTTACCACACCATAATGAACCTTCATATCATCCCTGTGACAGCTGTAGTCCAGCTGCAGCGTTTGTGTCCCTTCAGTGACCTCCTTTGGGTGGCCCAGCTGCTTGAATCCCACCATGTACTAGGGATGGGGAGTATTTTCCTGTGATGGGTTGTCTACTGAGGAAATCACCTCCTTTCTGATCTTCAGAATCTTTGGTATGTTATTCATCAAGGAAGGGTAGAAGGCACATACACGTACTTCCCTAGGCATTTCTAAGAAACGTAAAATGATTGTTGGGGGGCGGGTTGTGGTGAACTTCATTGTGTACAAAGATACTTTCTCATTAGCAGCCTGTTACCACCTTTTGGTTGACTTTCTAAGGAAGCATTTGACCCAGCTCTGTGATGACATTTTTGTGCACTAAATTAAGATGAAATACAAAAGCAAATAGGCTTTCAGTACTCCATTAAAAAAAAAAAAAATCCAGGATTTTTGTAGCTGATGGTTCCTATCTAGCTTGTAGCTCAATTTTTTTAAAAATTCTATGAAGACCAAAAGCTGCATTATCTGTCATGGGTAATACAAATACATTAAAAGTAGTTACAGGTATGCTATCTAACTTGTAAAAATCTGTAACATTAGTATTTTCAAGCCCATTGTTAAATCCTATTATTATTAGTTAAAAGGGGGTCAAAAGTCTATTTTTGAAGCTATGAATTACTTTTCTATTTTTTAAACAAATAAATTATAATTAAAGAAATGTGTAGTTAATTATTCTTATGTATTTGCTTATCACTAATCTTAAATTATTATTTTCTCAGGAGTATGTGTAAATCAGTTTCAAAAATGTAAAATTATTTAACATTTTCATTTCAGAATAGTATCAAATTCAAGCTGTGGGTGATTGTGTTCCACAGACACTGGAGACAAGAAGTGTTTCTAGATTTACCATTCTTGAAGAGGGCTGAAGAACTGTCATTCACTTTTTCTCGTGTTGAAACGTGGAAGGTCAAACCATACACCATTCTCTCAGTTTCTGTCACAGTCATCTACCATGAGTTGGAGCACCTACTCTAGCTGTGTTCGCCTTCAAACTAAATCTTATTTGCCTGTCACCCTTAGCTTAATGTACCATTTTTCTTATTCTTCTGTTGCTTTCTGTCCTTCAACCTGTGCTACATCTTGGCATGTTTTTCTTTTCCTCTGGGTATCCTTCAAGTTGCAGAGAACGGTTTCTGCTGA
>NW_008824932.1:6377993-6380383 GCF_000699105.1 Pygoscelis adeliae | reverse complement strand
AGAACTGAAGTCCAGAAACAGGTCTGTTTGCTGATTTCTAGTAATATGGCAGACTATATGATCTAAATGGTTGATAGCTCTATAGATACTTCATTTTTTTTTTCTTTTTGGACCATAAAATATGGCTGTCCAGGTGCCAAGACTCTAATATAAAGTCCATCGATGAGGTTCCCTCCACTCCTCCTCCTGCTGTAAGGTAAGACCCTGTAGTTACAGGATATGTGGAACACTTGCTTTGCTTCAGCACCCATGTTCAGCTTGTGACTTTCCTCTGTCATCTCAGCCTCACTGCTAAAGAAAACGCTCATTGGCAAGAAGGTTCTGCTAGGCCAAACAGAAAGGCTTTCAGTCTGGCATTTTGAGCAGAAGTTTGTGGCCTCAGTCGCTGGTATTCTACACTTTCTTCTCGCTGAAGGAGTTTAGTTTCATGAAAGTCTGCCTAGGGATAATGTCCACCTATTACCCTCTTGATGAAGGCTCCTTACCTTATGTTCACTTAATAGTTTTGTGGGGCTTGATTAGGGTTCCCGCAGTGTTCCCCGATGGAGCTCTAATGGGAGCTGAACTGATTCTGTTCAAATCACTTTGCTGAAGGTAACTCAGCTAGCCATGTGCCTTATACTGCACCCTTACATGGTGGTGGTTTTCATCCTGGCCATAGCACAGCTAGAAAGATAGAAGATAACCAAGATGTTATATAGTCCTCTTGCTCTAGATAGTGTTTTAGAGGACCTATTCTGGATAACTATTTACCACTGTCACTGTTTAATTTGAAGCAGGAAATTTAACCTATTTTCACTAGCCTCAAATCTACAGGAGAGAAACTTCACTGCAAATTAAAGATTCAAAAAGGCCTTACTATATTCACCTCCCGAGCCTTTCAAACGATCTGCAAAGTTGTGTGTTCTATTGTGGAGAGGTTCAAAGTAGTGAGTAAGTCTCTGAAACAAACCGGGGGTGTCTTTTAACTCTACCAAAATGGAGCAGCCTTTGGAGGTCAGAGCATCTGCCACAGCTTGTGACGTGTAGTTGTCCAAAGACTGAACAGACTAACAGACATCTTGGAAGAAATTTGATTACGGATCACAAAGCCGCTTTTGCTTATCTGTTACAAGAAAAATTGGTTTTATCTTCCCAGGAAATTTTTAATGTGCTGATATCTTAAAGTGGTACCTGTTAATTGATAATGAATTTGAAATGAGCTTTAAGCAATTAGATACACTTTTACAGGCACTTTGCTGTCTCAATTTTTGCTACGCAGAAGGGCATTAAGACCGTTGTAGAACCTCACTCATACTTTTATTTAAAATATGACAGCTTTTACTGCTGCCCTTTTTACTTGTATTTAGATTTTTGCCTTGGGGGTGGTTTTCATCAATTTGAAAAGTATATGCAATTTTACATTTGCTATCAGCTGAGTTTGATAGTAAAGGTAACAATACAAAAACTGTAAATATTAACTAGTTTGTAGTTTTCTCATTTTAAGAGATACACCATGTTGAGATTGCGAATGTTTTACTTAGGATTGGATAGTAATGCACCTCATCAGGCGTGTGACAATTGGAAATTCAGTTGAGAGATGTTAATCATCTCTGGGCAGCCTGCCTTCGCAGATACACATGGTGCTGATGGTAGATAATTGCATCCCAGTTTGGCAGTTTTTTCGTTCATAACGACGTATTGTCCTATTATATACGTGGGGACTACATGGCATGAAAAATCCCTCTAATGGTGGAGGGATCTCACTACTGGATTAATTACTGCGTGTCAAGAGAAAGGGCAGATAAAATAGTCTTCAGATAGTCGAAAATACTGAGCAGACATTGCATGAGTTTTCTTACGTAACTAAGAAAGAATCAAGTCAGCTATGTTTAAAATCTCACTGTAATGAACTTTGCCAAGATTTTTGAGTACTGTTTTCTTTTAAGCAGTGTTTTCTTCTCTCCTGTAACAGCTAATTTTATGTAAAATTAATTCAGTCGCTCTCATCTGGTTTTGACAAGAGCATTTATACTTGCTTTCCTGTCAGAAGAAAGTAAAAAAGGAAAAAAATGAGTTGCTGTTTCAGCCTTCTAGCTTCTTTTTGGTATAATCTCCGTAGCAAGATCCTTCAACTAGTCCCACTTTTTCCAGCATCAGGGCACAGCACAGAGGCTCACCATTTGAACAGCAGCCTTGTGGAAAAAGGTAAGAGCCATTTCTTGCCAGTCAGCGGGGCATGGCATAGAGGGGGGTTTGTGCTCTTACTGGTCCAAGCCGAAAAGTACAGACTAAGGTGTGATTCCCCTCGTCAAACAAACAGGTATGTCAGTTCTGCAGGTTGAGTCGGGGAATACGGTAGTGCTCTGACCCAGAAGGTGGGCAGCATTTTAGTCTAAGGTTTTACAGGG
>NW_008824932.1:6376370-6377979 GCF_000699105.1 Pygoscelis adeliae | reverse complement strand
GTGTGTGTGGGGGGGCTGTTTTGGGTTTGTGTTTGTTTAGGTTATCACAGCAAGGGTTGTGGGCTGGCAAGAAAGCAATGAAACTGGCCAACGTTGAAAAGTAATGTGTTGTGAAAGGGGAAGGTGGGGGATCTGAACGGGATCTGACCAGTCAGAGGGAGCGAGATGTTCTAAGGCTGGGAGTCCGCTGACCGTTTCTGGAGGGAGACACGAGCACCTCCCACAGTGCAGGTTTTACTGTAAGTAGCAGCTAAACCCGTGCCTTAGCACGTCTAGAAAAACAATCCCAAGATGTTTTTCAACGCAGCCCTCATTCCGGGATAATGTTTGGGATTTGTCTAAGTCCTGAAAGACTATGCATTGGTTTAGAATGTTACAGCAATAGCATAATTACCCTCATGCAAATTGATCATTGCTTCAGCAGCTTCAAACTCAGTGGTGTATATATAGTCATCTCATCCTGCAGTTTGCTGTTGAAAGCAAATGCAAACTACAGCAGTGACCTTTCTTCTGTTTCTCTCCTTAATGGTTAAAATGCCCGTTTTTCATGTTCGTAATCGGTTATAGTATCTGACTTCAGTTCATTGGTGTTTCTTGCAGGGAAGTAAATAAACCAATGAACTAAAAAGAGGTATTTGAAGCGGAAGTGTCTTTGCTGGGGCTGGGTTTGAGTTCAATTATTTGTTTAGCTCAGGTAACTTACTGAATAGTGCAGTAGACCAGCCAACCTCGTTTCCTTCCGTTTTGCTTCCTTTTCTAAGGCAGCGCATGCCTTCTGCGCTTCTGTCAGGGCGTGCGTCAGCTGCCTTTATGTTAGCTATTGCGATTGTACCTGTTAGAGGGGTCTCCAAGAGAATACGCAATAGTTGGTGGGGGTTTTTTAATGCGTTCGTGAAGGTATCTTGTATAACACTGCGATAAAGGTCTTGTTGCATGTGACGGAAGTATTTATAGAGGATGGAAAGAAGCTAAAATCACAAAGTCAGCGAATTCCTGGGCATGTGCTAGATTTTCTGTTGTGAACTATCCCACTGAAGTAAACATACAGTTCTTGCTTGCTCATGTTTTCCTTAGTCCTTTAAGAACTCTATTTTACAGGCTTAAACACCTGTTTTTTGACGTTTCTTCCCTTTTTAGTAAAGAGGATAGGATCGAGTGTATCTTTCTAGAGCATTTAATGTTGTGTGTAAAGCAAGAAAAACACAAGTTTGCCATGTTTGCTCTACTCTGTGCATAGTCTACAGGTTTCTAAAATATGTAAATAGTGTTTCTGCAGCCACATAACCCTTGTTTTGCTCAGCTTGCGCAGTGGCATTAAGGTGAATATGTTACAGAAATTTGAAAAACGGGTTACCGCATGCCTTGGATGTGTGCCTAGCTGTGCAGGAGAAAGACTTTCTTTAACAAGCGTTGCATCGCTGCTTTGCACAGAGCTAGCGCCGATTTTATTTTTTTACTCCCAGGAGTGTTTTCTACCCGTATTCTCTCTTTAAGAATACTTACTCCGGCTTTGCTGAAATCTATTTTTAAAAAAGACAGGGAACCGACGAAAGCAAATACTTCTTAAAGCTTTAATAACGGACCCAAGGCCTGGAGCCGGGAAGCAGTT
>NW_008824932.1:6352006-6374733 GCF_000699105.1 Pygoscelis adeliae | reverse complement strand
GCAAAGGACGGCTCGAACTTCATAGCGTGGCTGTTTGGACTGGCGGATCTTGTCGGGGGAGGGTTCGTCCGACGGCGACGACAACAAAACTTAATCGAGTGCCTCCTCCCGCGCCCGCTGAGTTACAGGCCTTCCCTGACTTTCAGCCCTGACGGGTTTAACGGCGGAGGTGAATCCGGACGCAAATACCGTCTTTCGGAATTGAGGATGCAAACGGTAGGAGGAAAATACGGAATAAGCCTTGAAATGTGGAAGAAAACCGCATCTGAGCGCCGGCTCCCGCACCGAGTAAAGGGGTGATGCTGAGCTGTGTGCCAGAGCTTGTGCTGTTTTCCTCTATAGGGGGGACTTCCTCTATAGAAGGACAGTTCTTGAATTGACAGAGAAAGTGATGAGTTCAAATTGATACAATTTAACATAACTGTGTAAAAAATTAAAAAAAAATTATTTGGTCAGTTTTCATAATTTGGAAATCGGTTCACGTTCATGACTCTTTGTTAATACTTCTCACAGCTGATAGGTCTTTCTTTTTAACTGCTCTCACTGTTGTGGCTTAATTATGCTGACGGAAAACAGGGCACAACATCGGAGGTTGTGTGATGTTGTAACTCATTGCAACTTGATACAATCTTTGATTAAAAAAATGATTTAACGCTAGTATAAATTAATGCTATTAAAAGGGAATTAATATTTTTTTCCTCCTTTTCTTTACCCTTCCCAAATTGACTTTAGTGCATTTGATTATATTATATCCTGTCTTACACAAAAAATGTGTGATTTGTGTACGTGGGACAAAGACTCATGACGGTTGACATGTTACAGAACAAATGCAGAACTGTATTTCACAGCCCGTATTTGTGCCAATGCGATGTGTGCTCAGAGACGTTTTGTACGTCCCGAAGCGCTGAATCTCAGGAACTTCTGTTCAAAATAGCATATTGGGTGCTAACTACAGCACTTTGAAGAAACATGAAAGAGTGAGGAGAAGTTTGCATTATAGAAAAGAAGACTTGACGTGAGAGGTGGTCGTAACAGAAAAAAGGACAAATTCTTCTCTGAAAACTTTGTTTTGTGAAGTGAGTCTAGTGCCTCCAGAAGAGGAAAGAGTAATAGGTCAAATGATTTAGCTCTATACTGAGGAAAGAACTGAAAATTATTAAATATTAGCAAGATTGGTGAATTTAAGAGTGATCCTATTTTGCTGTCAAATTATTGGGCTTTCTTTTAACCACTTCCTGTTTGTACAGAAATCGCTATTACAACACAACAAAAAGAAACCATTTGACTTGTACTGTGTCAATGTCATTAACTTCACAGAAAACATACGCCACTGATAGGAATGCTCTTTATTGCTGCAGAGGGTTCTGCCTGGTGACCTCACTTTACGAGGTGATAAGGTACGGTTTTCAATGCAGCCTCTTGACAGCAGCTATCCAGTGTAAAGGGGATAGGCCAGGCAATTCAGCTGGGCAAAAGGCACGGTGCTGTTTTGCAAGGGATGTCAGTGCTACAGGAGAATTCTTCGTCTTCGTCAGCTCTTGTATGTGTCGGACGCTACCGTAGGGGCCTCTTGTGCATCTGGACGTACTTCCTGGACAGTTGCGAGCACCCTCACGGTGAGGATCTTTCAGTGAGTTTGGCTAAATGGTTGCTACAGGTTTAGCGAAAAAATAGGAACCAAAATTCCAACTTTCCATCCCCTTCAAGAATTTATGATGTTATCCGGTTTAAGTGTGCAGACCTCTTCACTGTGCCTGCAGGGAAGTTTAGTGCAAATCTGTAAAAGCAATAGAAGAATAGCGGCCTGATAGGGTTGCGGGGGGGAAGCTGCAGCCCAGACTGTGTAGATAGCAATATTTAAACTTCTGCGCCCTAATGTGGAGCAGGATGAGTTCTTTAGTTGTAGCTAGTCTAATTCAGTTCTTGGAATTGCATTTCTTATGATGTGCTACCTTAAAATGGTATTCTTAGGGTTGTCTTTAATAAGTGTCAATTTCTTAAATTGTTTGCTTTTTCTACGTACTTTTTGGTGTAGTGATTAATAATTTCTCCTCTAGCTTTCCGATTACGTTCACAGGACATGACTACTAATGAATCAACAGTGAATCTTAAAACAGGGAAAATAAACTGTCTAGTCGGGTGCAAGGGAGTACATTTGTGGAGTTCTTGTGTGCAAAGCCAAGAAGCCACTAGAATCAGACAGGTTTATCATAAAATTTTAGGTATTCAGTGGAAAACAATCCAAATGTCTTGGTGTGGTAACAGGACACGTACTGTGTCAAGGCTGATAGTGTAAATGCCTGTTGCAGGGTCTGAAAAGCTAGGTATATGCTAGGACGTACTGTAAAAAAGTGCAGGTGTGGTAGGGAGTGACAGTTTTATAACAACTTCCTGGTTTGACTCTTCATGTGTTTTTTGTAACATCCAGTATTAGAATGAAATTAATTCTTTTTCCCCCCCCGTTACTTGATTTGTAGACTAAGGCTCTTTTGCAAGAAGGTGCGGCAGCAGTAAGTGGTCTTACTCTTACAGTTTCATTAAAGGGACTTTTTTGCTACTTTGTCTGATTTCCTGTGTGCAGTGATCGTTTCTAATAAAGGTCTTCACAGACTGTTCAAGTTTACTTTTATACTTTCCGATATTAATAGCATAAAAATCAGTCTAAGCAAATCAAACTGCATGCCTATGATAGTTCAGTTTGCAAGACTACTATATATTATAATATATGCTAATATAATATATGCTAATAATGCATATACTAATATATCCTAAGAGACCCATTAGTAGAATCTGTAACAAAAGCACAGCTTTCTAGAATATCGTATTTCTAGTGAAATACAGAATAGTAATTAAATGAAAAGGGATGATACTTGGAAACAACTTCTCCTAGATCTAGCTATTCACTTAGTACTGTTGAAGAAACTCTTCGCCTTTCAGAACACAGTTTGCAAAATCCGCAGCCTACTGAAGCCACTTCTGAGAATATTTGTCTTTACTGAAACCTATAGAAATCTGTAGATTTTTGCAGCACTAGGTGATAAAATAATGCTTTAGCCAGCTCCCATTTAGTATTGGCTGTCACAACAGAGACTGAGACTAAGCTGGAAAAAGATTAGCGTTTGGTTTTGTTAGCATGCTTGGCTGTGAACTGCAGCAATTCAGGTGTTGGCACAATTTCATTCTTTCTGACTTGGTGATAACGTTTAAAAGAGGGGTAGAAGACAACGTAATACTCTTAACTTCCCAAATCGCTGAAGCATGAATTGCAGAGGGGGCTCCTTTAGAGGTATCTTTGAAGGCACTATCCAGAATCGTCATGGCACTGTGATCTTCCTGGTTTACAGTCCTTAGGACCTATTTGATAGATGTGAACAGCCAAGTTTTTCACAAAACTTCTAAACGTGCTGTTGGTTAACATAGCTTCTAGAAATAATCCATTTTATGAAGGTGATGTTCCTTTTCTTTTGACTGGTTTTACATTATTTCAGTCAGGGAGACATGCCCTGACCATCAGGTTTGACACAAACAGCGGTAAGAGGAGGCAGTGATGGTAGTTGAGACTCTGCTTCTCCTATTCCTAGAGAGCTGATTCTTTCCCAACAGTGAATGGAGTGCCTTGTCCCGAACATGAAATTTTTGTTAACTTCTATAGACCAAAGTCCATTTGTGAATGTAATTCTGGTCTTGCAGCTTAATTTATTTTTTTCCTGTGAAAGTTAGGGCATGCTCCTCTGTTCGGCAAGTCAGGTCTCTGCTGTTTCATCAGGTTCCTGTTGCTGCCCAGTTTGTCACAGTTTGGGTGGGAATAGCAAATAATTCAGTTCTGTCTTACAACCTCTTTAGTTCAACAGAGTCCCTTACTAACCTCCGTCGGGTGACTGTATCATCTGGCAGGGTGCATGAAAAGGTTGCTTTGATAGGAACTCATAATCCATTTCCCTGTGGTAGGTGTTAGCAGATGTGTTCTGCATGAGTAAGTGACCGTTTTCATCCACTGTTTGTTATTGGGAATTTCAGCCCAAGATGTAAGTGGAAAAAAATCAAGAAAAATAAGGTCATATGTTCAGAATGAAATTGGCAGGTTGCTACAGGTACACGCTGTCTTTAAGGCTGTGAACTTTTAGTGAAGTTGTATAGATGAATTCTTCAACTTGGTAGCAGCTATTATAATGATATTTGTGGGAATTAAAGTCTTAAAGCAAATGTATGGGTGTTTGCTCATTAAGGCTTGTGAATGTCAATGCATTAACATATTAAAAGTCACTTGTGAACCGTAATGGTCATCCAAGTATTAAACCTTTCCCATATGAGCAATAGTTGTAATTACCAGAATAACTGTAATTGACCTGTAATAGAAATTATGGTGGTAACGTGACCGACAATTATGAATGAGATTAGGAACTGCAAGTGAAAGTGAGCTTACGTCCCCAGAGTGAAACCAAAACCTTCATGTGCATGGGTTCTCCATTTATTGTAAGGAAGGAGTTAAGTAGCTTTTCCCTTCATTATAAACTTGACCTTGAGACTTGAGAAACTTGAGAAATATATTTCTGTTCTCTTAAATGTGCAATCCAATTGCCGTAAGCTTCAATTTATTTAAAATTCAATTTACAATCGCAAATACATTTAACCAATTTTTTAAAATCTTTAACTTCATACATGCAACTGATAAAACTTCAAGCTGTGTATTGATTCTGTATAACAGCAGGCTTCTGCTGTCTGTCAAAAGCAAATTATTCATCCTGCTTCTTGCCGTATAAGAAATTGGGAAAGCTATGATGTGAAGACAAAACATCCTACTGCTTCCTAATGGATTTTTGAAGCATACACATACTCCAGTGAACTCTTCAAAAGCACGGAGTAGTCTTCATACAAGCAAACCATATCCAACCTTTTGCTACATTTCAACCCATAAGTAAATTTTCAGGACATCATAGATGCTTTTTTTCAGAAACAGAGTCACGATGTGGTTCTGCAAACCAGACTGAACTGATCAAACAGCTTGCTAGATCTGAAGGGTTAGTCCTGTCCTGTGCACGGGCCTAGATGGTCATCTGAGCTGTCAGTGGGTTGCAGCGTATGGAAAACTTCCTTCTTCCCCCTTTCAGCCCCATTTCTATTCTGACAGTATTAGAACTAAGTTGGCTCACTGAGGGGGTCAGGTAGAAATGGGAGTTGAGAGCATGTAGCATGGGGACGGAATGGAAAGTGGAAGAAATAGGGAAAAGTGGAAGATCCCTTTTAGCAATGATAGCAGGGGTAGGATCTTGCATCAGTGCAACTTGTTTCATGGAACTGTACCCTTTAGGTAATTTTGTGTGCTGTAATCAGTATTTGAGAGCTTGCGCATCACTAGAAAAATCCCTTTTTGCCTTTGTACTGAATTATAACTACAGAAGTATGAAATTTTTTGTAACCTTTACCCTGCAGTGAATACTGTCATAATCTTCAATCCACGCAAGAGTAGCGTTAATAATGGCTTTAAGCTAGAACAAAGCTTCTAGCAAATTATAAGGAAAATGTAGGAAATAGTTACTAAGTCTCTCTCCATCATCAAGTTCTTTATCCTATATAACTTGGTGATCTTTAATTAAATGCAAATGTAAAATTATTTTCAGTTCATTGGATGTTAAGATCCTTCCAGCTGTGGGGTGTAGACAAAAGTGTATCTCAACAGGATGGTTAAACTGTTCCATGTATTTGTCAATGTACTGATAACTCTGGAAATTTTAAAATCTCAAAATTAAAACTCATTACAAGACCAGATTAATATCTGGAGCATTCTCTGATGTATCACACAGTACATGAGCTGGTGGTAGCAAGAAGGTTGTTTGAAGTCTCAGTAGTCAAAAAGATGCTCTTTTCAGCTGAGCTTAACTGAAAGAGGAGCTAATGTATTACTGGCAATGCACAAAGACTGTCTTACCAAGATAGTTTACAGTCATTCATCTAGATGACTAAATTTTTTTCAAATGTCAATCCGTTGCTAAAATGAAATTTCTTAAGGCAAAAATATGTTTGTGAAAATACAGTGTGCTCTTTACTCTGAAAGGAAGTTGTACCTGCCTCTTTCCACTGAAGCAGTAGACTCCCAAATGTTGTGCCCTCTATAGTAGTCAGCTATGGAAAAAACCCTGGGCTAGAAACCTAGTTAGAGAACAAAAGGTGAGCTTATAGAATAGATTCTCTACTTAAAAGAACTGCAGCTAAATTTCTGTTAATTCCAAAGGTATCTGTGCTGATGAAAGTAAGTTGTCTATAAAACTCAAAAAGAAATTTTAGGTCATCTTACTTTTTTAAGTGCTGCATGAATGTTATCCACTGTTCTGATGTCAAGCCCTACGCGCTTCATCTTGAATGACAGTAAGCTGGTTTGGGGAATTAAAAGAGCCTTGAAAGGTTCAAGTACTTGGGAATTATTCCACGTTTAATGTAACGTCCTCCTTATTTGAGCAGTAAGGGGCATGCTTCACCTCATTGCTTTTGAGATAAGCTGTGAGTGCTGCTCCTATTCTTAGACAGAGTTTACCGCTAGTACTCACGTGGCATTGGGCGCGTCTAAGAGCACGCCTAAGAAACTGAGTCCCTCGAGGGAAGGAATAACTAGTTCCAGGTTGATGGGATTTGGGTCTCAGCACTGTCAGGACTGGACAAGCAGCAGAACTTGAGGCTCAGCAGTGCAGTTAAGCGCATGGAGACTTTGGGCACTTTCATCTAGGGAGGAGTTTGATTACAGCTTTGGTTTTAATTTTGTGTTGTGTGTTCTTGTCACTTGTACATCCACTCAGACCTGTTTTCATCCCTGGGATTCAAGATATTTAGTAGCCTCCATCAACAGTGCTTTTGCTAGTCATGTTACAGTATGTACAAGAGTGAGAGTAAATATAGCAAGTAGTGGGAGTAAAGGGGATGTAGCGTTTGGGATCAAGTCCGAGATACTGGAAGGGATCCGATTAATTTGTTGCCTCAATATATGCTGCATGAGGTTCTTAAAGGGACATTTCCCCGACGCGCTTTTAGCAAACCACATTAAATGTTGGTTGGTTGTTACATAGCTTAAGTGCTGCAGTTTATACTAATTGAACTTGCATGTAGGCCTTGTCTGTTTTTCCAGGTTCCTTGTCCTGTGTAAACTGGAGTCATAATTACTGCCGTTGTCAGGAGGTGTCGGTTAATTTGTTCCGATGATACATTGGCATTTTGCTCAATTACAGCAACTTAGGAGAACCTGGTCAATTGTAGGTACTTATTTGGTTTTGTTCCTTCTGATTTCTTGTGTGTCAGCTGGTTCCCCCAAGCTACAAGATGAGATCTTCACTTTCAAATTAGGTTCAGGTAGTTATATCTTCCGTTTGCATCTTGGTTTAAAGCAGTCATGCTCATTTTGGTTTTGTGTCATGTAGTGAGAACTTCTGCGCTTTGGATTCATAGGTTGCAGTCTTTTAAGTCACGTAAAAATGATTAAACAATGAAGCTTTTAAACTCACTACTCTTCTCAAGTTACTTTATTTTGTTAAAAACTAATATCATTTAGCAGTCAAGTCACTTAGATTTCCTTTGTTCAGTCTCTCTAATCACCTTGGCTGTTACCTACCAGAGCTTTTTTGAAGGCATACAGTTGCTCACAGTAAAAGCTGGAAAAATAAGTTGTAGTACCTGCAAGACCTTCATCATGCACATCGTGGTGGGAGTTCCTTTCAAATGTTTCCTAAGACCTACTTTCTAATACTATTTTCAAAATAAAAATTACTGTGTGATAGCTGAAGATGGTGACTTATTTCCCTCTCTGTGTGTGCGACTTCTTGAATACGCTCCTTGATTGCCTTTTTGAAGTTCTTCGTTAAGTGACAAGCTGGATGTTATATGGGCATGGGTATTCCTTTTTGCAGTTTGTAGGCCAAGTTTATTTCTTGTATACATAAATAAAGGATAAAACTGGGACTAAGTCATCTGAAGAGGACTCGGGAAAAAAAGTTGACAAATCAGTGGAATCTTCTTATAGAGATGCAAAATCTGTAATTTAAATTTCAGAAATTTGGTAACAAAGTTGTATTTCTGTTTCTTGGGGTACCAAGAAATTAATCTGAGTAGTACATACAGACATTTTCACTAAAATTGGTCCTTTTTTATCTCAACTGCTTCAAAAAGGAGTTGGATATTGAAATGTTTTTTAGGAATAAGATGGGGCAACACCTCCTGGGAGCAGGTGGATTTCTGATAAGTACTTTGTAATTTTGAAATTTTACTGGTCTGAAAACTGAGACACAATGAAGTAACATATGTGTAACAGGTGGTCTAATCCATGTAGATGCTGTGCATAAATTAGTGGTTTAAAACTGAGCTTGTGCTGATTAATAAGGAATCTTTTTGTTACTGCTGTCTTCTGAAATCAGTCTTAGTACCGTAGCTTGAAAGTTAGCACTATGGAGAGGGGTATGAAGAATATGAACTAATTTCTAGTGGAAAGGCTGGCGTTATACAGGTTTCTTTTTCTTGAAGCTGATGACACTTTCTTTCCTCTTAGCTGAGCCAGTCACTTGGAATAATTTTGACTTTGCAACACTCTTGATCAAGTAACTGAAAAAACACTCCTTAGTGGTGATAAAAATCATTCTAGTATACTAGAATATCTATACAATTTTTTCCGTGTTCCATGAAGACTTTCCATCATAAAAGTGTAGGTAACTGTCCAATAGTTGTCTTAATTTATAGATGCTTAATACTGATGTAATACTTACATAAATGACACTTTCTGTTGTGAAGTGGAAGTGGCCTCTGGGACTGGGGAGAATCTTTGTGTGGTGCTGGTCTACGTTAAGGTGTGATATGTGGTAAGAATTTGAGGAAGCTAAAGAAAACCAGGATAAGTTTGGTAAAGCTTAATTTTCAGGGGCAGAAAATAGACTGTTATGGTACGGGGCTTTATTCTTTTCTACTGTTACGTTTTAGCCAGTATGTGTATCTTAAAGGGATAATTTAAAAATAAGACTTTGGACCATAGAAAATAAATCTACGAAGGAATATAATATTTTTCTGCAGATAACTGTTTTCTGTTTTGCATTGTTTCTTGTACTGGGATTCAGCTTCAGTATCACTGAAACTTCAGAACAGATCTGGCTTTTAACTTGTGATGAGAATAGGTACAGATAACCACTCTTGTACTGTTTTGTTGTAACTAGAGCTTGATTATCTGGGCTTTTGTAAATTTAATGCCCAAACTGGCTTTTTAATGTCATTGGCATAAGTGATTAGGCAACATATGTTCTAGAAGAAATTACAACTCAAAGTTTAGAAAGTCAGACAGTTCGGTTGGCTCACTGTACTGTACGGTACCTGACCAAAAGGCAAAATTATGGGAGCGGATTATAAACCAAGTCTTAGATTATGAAGGGACCACCCTAATTCAAATAAAGCAATCTTTGTGTCTCATGTGCTTTGGGCTCTAAACCTGTCTTTATGCAGCTTCATTTCAGTAGAAACCAGCTAAGGAACAAAAAGGTTGAGTTTTATGTTTCTCTATCTGTGTGGTGCAAGCTGTCAAACAGCAATTGGGAATGAAGAAAATCTCCATTTTGAGGCCATCTGTGTAGGTTCTTTTGTCTGAACCTGACAAGAGGTCATGGCAGATGGTGGGGTCACAAAGTCTGGCTTCTCGAGCTTGACAAAATGTTCATAAAGCTGGAAGAATACCAACTGTTCGTACTGGCTGAAGAGCATTGTGGCAAAGGACTGTAATAGTGTATGGACAATACCTTCTGGATCACTAAGCTTGACAGCAAATAACTTGTCAAAGATGAAACTAGTTTGCTTATCCATAAACGGGTTAAAACTGCTTAGCAAATGTGTTCTTAACTATGTTTTATTTGAGTAAATGACTTGTAAAGCCTCTTAAAGCAAGAGAGGGAGGTCAAACTGCATCGCGAATTTTGGCCAGAGGTCCAGATGATGTATTTGGAGAGTTTGTGTGGAAGGAGGAGGGAAGTGGAAAAAGAAGAGGGACAGAGATCGTAATTTTCAGAGGCAATGCAAGGATTCACTATTTGCTCTTTGCTGTGACCACTGTAGCTTTATGGCTTTTCTGTGGCTCTTCTTCAGGTTTCGGGTTTGGTAGCCCCTTTCCCTAGGGTGTGAATAGATACCTCTCTGTAGTGTCCTCTCTGAAGGCAGAGAAAAATGCTTCTTATTTTCTTGGATGTTTTGTTGTGAAACTAAAACTTGCAAGTTTTCATGGGAGAATGTCTTAGTAGACAGAATTGTGTGGCGTTCACATGCTGGAGTAACTGCTTAATTATGGCTGCAATAAATTGAGACACTAAGGAAGATAAATACAACTCATTCAACAGGAAATGGAGAACACCTCTAAGTTGAATAAAATGTTTTTCCACTAACTCTAATAATAGTTTAATTGGTACGATGTCTGAATAAACCAAGAAATCTATAGAAACATCCTAGAATTTTAAATTCTTCTGGATTGTCCAAAACCACTAATGCAGTGATGGTAGAGTTCCCCATTAGCCACGCACACTATTGAAACAATTTTTGGCACTTTTCTAGAAGAGAGGTGAAGACACTAGCTGTTCTCAAACTTTGCATAGGTTAAAATACAGAGGAGATAGCATGAATTGCACCTTGCTTTTGTAGCTGGTGAGTTCTACTGTAAATGGTTGTGACTCATATTTGGTAACTAGTTTAGGCATCTTCCAAAAGATTTTGCTGAATTGATTCCACGCTTGAAAGTGTGAACAGTTCTCCCTCTCTTACACATCCAAGTGCAATTCAGATGTCTTTTGTAGTCCATTTTTTAACAGCAAGTAGTACTTATAAAGTACTTTCGACATACTTAAACACTTTGTCAAGTTAATTCTATCTTTAAAATGGTTTGTGCTGCCAGCATTGATTTGTAACTTGTTTTCTTCTGTTTTCTGTAAGACTTCTGGAAGCTTTGATTTAAAAAAGAAGTCACTTCAAGTATTTTTCAGTATACCAAAATGTTTGTCTTTTCCTGGAATTCTAATACTGTAATTCTAATTACATAGGGTTAATAAAAAAGCCTGAAAATATTAAAAAGATGAGTTTGAACTGGAATGTTTTTTCTTGGATGTTGATAAAATACTTAATGTTTGCTACATATATACATTTCATAGTACTTCCTACTTTTTATCAAGATCTTTGGATGTCTGCAGTGATGGAATTAGAAGCTTTCTCTATTGTTGGAGGCTAAAGACACGATGGAGAGAATTAATTCACTTCCAGTTTTTAGAGTCGATCTGCATTAGATGCAAATGATTGCATGGTTTTAATTACAAGACTTTAGTAATGGTATGACATGCTTTGCTAGCACATTAATATAGTTAGGCCTCTATGTAAGTTGGGCCTTTATAGATAAGATTCCATCTCTGCCAATTCCAAGCAATGTACATTTCTAGTATCCATGCAGAACCTGACTATCACGGTGATTTGATTTTATCAAAAAGTTAAAAAAAAAAAAAATCTGTCCTCTAGAGGTGCAGGGTTTCAGCTAGAGAGGTAACTGAAAATATATTTTAACTAAGATATTTTATTAACTTTCTTACAGGATGTTCATTTTAAAGATTCTGTGAAGATGAAAAGGGATATCTTATGGTTTTACGGAATATAAAGCAATATTGTCTGTCATGACGGCAAAAAATGTGAGTATAATTCTACAACATGTATTACTTTTTATATTGGCATGCTGCCAGTCACTTCTGGCTTTCAAATTCAAAAATCTTGTCCGATTTTTGTATACCACAAAAGTGTACCCCATCATCTTCTGCAGTATTTAGAAGCTCTTTAAGGATGTGGAGTTTACTCAGCTATAGGTCAGGTTGATAACGGGGGCAATGTTTTATGCTATTTCCTTATTAATCCTTACAGGTCCCTTCCAACTTGAGATATTCTATGATTCCTCTAACATTGCTCCAAACTTACCAGAGAGCTTCTCATTTTGTTGAAGCATCTCACCTTTGCACCAGAGTAAAATCCTTCTACTGAGTCCGAATCTCAAAACTCAAGAAAAAACAGAAAGAGGGCATATTTCTTTACTAATGTCGGTACGCTCTTGGTTTCTAGAAGACAGGGGGCCTTCCTGTTTCTTCGTCTGCCGCATTAACAAGCCTGTAGTGTGGTGTCTAGAGGCCCTATATTTGACTCCCCTATCCTGAGTTCTGAGGAAGCCTATGAAATGTCTAACATCCTGACCTTAATTTTCTGCCTAATCAGCTGTGCTTCCTGAGGTACACAATTTGTATAGAGAACAGTTCTGATTAAGCTTGGTGGTCAGTGAGTTGAGTATGACTTTGGGCCCTGGGCAATTTACCTGTTGGCTGCCTTTGATAGGGCATCCTGCAGTCTAATTAAATCTGAACAGGTTTAGGAACCAACATGACTAAAGAAGTACCCCACAATAACAGTGCAGGTAACCCTAGGATGGCTCTCTGTTCAGTAACTGCAAAAGCTTTTGTGCACATTTGGTTAGATTGATGCCGAGGGCATAGCTTGGTTAAATTAATTCTCAAGTCTCAGAAATTTCTTTTCTGTTGGCTGTATTAATAATTTCATTTGGTGTGTAGTTCCAGGTAAGGCTTTCAGATGTCTTATGTTTGACTGTTTGATTCAAGCTGACCAAACCAGAAAATAAATTGATGTGTGTATGTAAAACCCTTTGACTTACTTATTTCATAGGCCATATTCAAGTGTAGTATAAATAGGTAATTCTACTGATGGATTTGTGCAGCTGTTCCACATACAAATCATTTGTGGTTTTGACCTTTTGTTCAATGCAGTCAAAGGATAAATACCAATGCCAATAAAATCCATGGAGTGTTGTGTGACAGAGTCATAGAGTGACATAGGTTGGAAGGGATCTCAGGAGGCCATCTACTCTGGTGCTTTGCGTAAAGCTCTTTGACACTTGAATTCAGAACCCTGTTGCTTGGTGCTGTGTTCAGGGCCGCTCAGGGCTTTGGGTTTTGAAAACCTCCGAGGACGGACATATGACACTCAGTCTGGGCAACCTACTCTTGTGCTGAATATAGAAATATGTTTTTGTTGTTGTTTACTTTAATGCAAGGCTATAGTTATTTTATAGAATAAATATTCTATTGGTATGTATACTTTGAAATTTTGCATCTTAAACTATGCAAACCTAGTTATTTAGCTACTGTTTATGGGTTTATTTTTAAAAAAACAGTTACTGTGGTGCAGATGAAAGTAGAACTCAGTTTTCATGTTTGTTAAGTATACCTGTTCAAAGGATTTGCAAAATAAATAACAGCATAAAACCAAGGGTGGCAATATGCTTTCTGTCCTTATTTGTAGCACTTCTTCAGGATTTCCCAACCTTAGTTACTCAGAACTGCACACTCAGGCCAATAGTGTCAGCCCTAGCATTTTCTATTGCTGTTAGAAGGCCCAAGAATGCTTCTGAATTTGCAGAGTTCCAGGGTTTAGCATGTCGATGGGTTTCTGCAGCCTGAAACCTGTTTCAAATGTAAGGTTAGTGTTTGTCTGTTGTACTGTCTGAAATATTTTAATGATCTGCAGAGTGAGTTGAGGGAGAGAGCTTCTCTGCAGAAGTATTTCCATCTTCTTTTCCTTTCTGTTGAAGCATCAAGGAAAGGGAACTTTAAAGTACTGGAATTTGGATGTCTTCTGGGAAACTCTTAAAGGGCACGTATCTTCCATCAAACATGTACACGCCTCCATGTTCTGAAATCACTACCCCTCAACTGGGACACAGCAGTCTAGGGATGTTTGTGCTCCTAATGCATTGGAAGAACAAAGTGCAGTGAGCTTAGGCTAAAATGTCTTTGCATCTCACATGCATAAGCTGTGTTGAGCAACCTGGTCTCCAAGGAAGCTTGCGCTTCAAGCACATGGCAAAATGTTTCCATAGATTGAATGTGTATGTAAGATGAATAACGTTCCCCATCACTGTTTTCCTTGCTAACTTTTTGAGTACGTGATGGGAGAATTATCAAGACTGGGCTCACTGCTCATTTTCCCTAAATGCAGGACACTTTCTAGTATCTTGCTTGTGGAACATTGCTTATGGGTAATTTGACCTTCCTTAGAAAACAAATGGAACCAAAACAGCTATGAATAATAAAATGTTGAATAGAAGTTAGGGATTCTCTTGGAGATGAGATGTTTATGTGCTTACCGTACACACTGTACCCAGATGTAATTTAAATCACCCTATCATAATGAGTTATTTGAGTCTGTGCTTATATCACAAAATGCATTCTTCTTGCCTGTTTTGTACTTCCATTCCCATCTGTCCTTCAGGTAAGAAGGCACCAAAACGGTATTGAGAAATGGGGAAAAAATGAGCAAATACAGTAAACTTATTTTTAGGACAAAATAAATAATATGAATCAAGCAGATTATTTGAATAAGACTATTAGTTTTGATTGTCTGATCTGAATTTATATGCATGTGCTTGTAAAGTTATTTGTTGCTGCTTCTCAGAAGGTGGTTGTCTTGTTATAGATGAGGTCAGTTAAATGGCTATAATAGTTCTCCTTTCACATCAGTGTGGAAGAACTGCTGAAGTTGGTCAAGAGGGCCTTAAACAAGTCTTAACACCTGTCTTACACAGGAAACTCTTCAAAAACAATGTAAAGGACACTAGCTGTTCTGCACTGATAGTCCATGCAGGTTTCTTCTAGTTTATGATGAGAGAGCACTTTTTAGGTCCTACCTGAGCCGTTTCTGTAAGTGATATTACTACAGTATGTCTACAAATGAGTCTGTTGGGGCTTACAGATATAAGAAAAACAGCCAGTTAATGGATTCCCTACCCATTTACAGCTTCTACATGCTATAATCTCGATTAAATCTAGGGCAGAGAGAACAAAAACTTTTCAGGTTAATGGGAAAGTTAATTTCTGTAAGGAAAGGGAAGGATTGCAGGCGGAGACTTGCTACCTGAACAGTATGTCAAGCAGCAGAGAAGGTTGATAAGCTACAAGAGAAGCTCGTGACAGTTTGCCCCATCCAAGACTGTGGTTGTGATTCTTTTTTTCTTTCCCCTCGCCCCATTTGGAAACATCTTAGTCACCTACTAGGAAAGGAGAAAAAAACTTGATGAAAATAATTAATAGGATGCAAAGGCCTGCCAAGTGCTTGCTTCATCTTACTTCATAGCTGGATTCATCTTGCTGCAGATGGACAGAAGCAGGAATCCAGCTCCTGCCATACCCAGTAATCCAGACACTCTGGAGCAGTGTTATAAAGCAGAACTATCACGCGAGCGGTACAAAAAGTAATAAATGATACCTATGTAAGCTTTGGATTGTTTGCTGGTTTCAGCTTAGGGGTGATTAAATGGCAAGATTCCCAAAAGCAGTGGGTGGTACAGTCTCCAGATAACAACATGGCCTGGGACCTCTCTGACATCGAAATGGAAGACTGTAAGGTTCTCGTTCTGCAGCAGTATTGTAATATTGCATCACACTTTGCTTCTTCTGAGGGCTTAGTTATGATAATTCTTGTGTAAGAGAAACAAATTCCTTTAGGTCTGCCACACTTCACGTTTTAAGTTCTTGTGAAATTCAAGTTTGTTTTCAAGCTCTTCTAAACTTAGATACAAAGATTATAAAATTGAGAGAAGTGCTCCTGTTCATTGGATGCTCTTTATAAATGTGTTACGAGGACCATCATCATGAAAATACGTGTTTCTAGGCAAACAAAAATTCTGCTGAAATTTGTATATTTGGATCACTGAAGAACAAGATACGCAAAAAAAAGAACTCAAGTATTTTGTTACATTTCCTTAAATATTGAATCAGTTAAATAATCTAAATCTTTCAGAGAATAAAATGTAAATGTTTGAATTTTCATAACAGCTGGAGAGCCATCTTGGGCTGACAGTGCACATGTATATCATCTTCAGTGTTTAATTGAGGCACCGATATGAATCAGTAGGGAAATGTACAGTTGTAAATCTAGAGCTGAAGGTGCAATTGTGAACAAATTGCAGTGCTGTCTTTGAAGATGTTCATGGGAATCGTAATTCTTGTCCTTTCTCTTGGAACGACTTAAGGCCCTTATATCTAACACTTGATATTTATCCCTGTGGCTCCCCTGTTCCTTCTGTGAATTAAAATTTTCTCCTATTTGTGTTCTTCTATTCCTTGCAGCAGAGGCAGGGGTCCTAGGGAGAAGCTGATACTGTTATTTATTGTGCAAAGGCAGCAGTAGCATGATCCAAGAGCGCTGGCTCTTCATCTTGGCTTTGCAGTCGTAATGCCCTTTCAATGCTGTATGCTATGCAATTTACTAACCTTTCCAACCTCTATTTTAAAGATCTCCTCAAGAATACATTTTCAGTGTAAGGAATCACAATGACCTCTTACCACACGAGCATTCCTTGCCTCCCAAGCACCCGGGGGGAAAAATACTAGAATGCTGCCGTTTTCCATATGGACCTGCTACCAAAACGTGATAGGAGACGTTTTGCATTTGTTTTCATGTCTTCCTCCTCTTTCCCCTGCTCAAATCCAGGCGTTCCCGTTCACGTCCTCCCCAGCCCTGCTGCATTGCCTCTGCACCGCTGCCACCTGGTGGGAGACAAAGGGGAAAACGGAGAGGAAAAAAATGAGACAGGCTTGCTCTGTTTCAAAAGCAACTTCTGGTGATACCATAGTCTGCAACAGCCAAAGCACTTGGTTGCCCGTTGGAAATAGTACATGACCGTCTAGTTGGGTGTGACAGGAAAGAGCAAGTCTGGTATAGAAAACGTTTGAGATAGAGATGCTCAATATAGTTCATCAATTTAAGGGCTTGTTTACAGAAGCACGTAACTTAGCTCATTTAGGCAGTATTTTACCGTCAGGGTAGTGCAGCAACAGTTCATGTTCGTATGTTGCTCCTGATGGTGAAAAAACCTTAGTAGAAGTAGTTTCAAAAGAGTCTGTCACAATGCTGTGTGCAGATTTTCCCCTTCAAAAATTACTTGCCGAATACAAGTTCTCTAGTGGAACTGAGTGATTGAATGCTTGTTGTAGGTATTTTTTGTTCTTGTGTAGTTTATTTTAGTGTCACATTACTCCTGTTTAATTTGCCTGCAATTAAATGATTCTCTCATTTGATATGATTAAAATTCTAGAGCAGCCCTAGTATATGTTCCATTATTACTACATACATCTGTAAAATAAAGCAAATATTCGATCCTTGATTGTATGATTGGTTTTTCTTAACTTGGATACCTGAACCCTTTGTCCCAATTATTTACAGAAGTACTCAAATCTTACAATATTTTAAAAAGAGATTTTGTAGTATTTAGTTTAATTGCCCACTGCTCCAATGGAGCTCAATCCCTCAGTGCTTATCACTGTTTCCGTCTTGCAAACAAAACAAAATGCTTTGTTGAAGAGAGGTTACTAAGGTGGTGCAAGCATAAGGCTCTGACACTGCAGAATGCCTTACCATTACTTGCTTGTTGCTGGGCCCATCCATTGTTAGCTGGGATCTGAGGGACTTTCCATCTCTTCCCTCCCTCATCCAGGAACAATGATCTTGCATTTTGCTATACAAACTCCACCTTTCTATGCTTTGTGTACGTGCCAAAATCTGAGATGCACCATTCTGTATATGGTTTAAGTTCTCCATGTCTCTGGTAATTTACCCTCAGGGTAACTCAATTTATCTCTGAAGACTAGGGAATGTATTTATAATGCATCAATAGTCACATCTCCTCAGACCTGTAGACCGTGCAGCTTAGTACTGAGAATACTGGACACTGGGCAGATTTCTGCTGTGTTATTGGTGGCAGCTGCTCTGTTTGACTTGGAGGGGACAGCGACTTACACCACAATAGCCTGAACGTACTGCCTGGGTCATGTATAGTACAGTTATCAGAATATTTAGGGGTTTTTTTTAGGTAAGAACTTAGTTAAAATTAGAGTTTATCTTCATATATACACAGTAAATGTCTTGGATCCTTTGCTTTGAATCTCATGCTCTTGTTAGACCCTACTATCCATAGGATTATGTTTCAGAAATGCAGAGCAGATTACTTTCATAATACTGTTAGTTGCATACTAGAAAACATAGAAAGGTTTATCATATTTTAAGACTTCAAAAATGTTTTGTTCAGGTTGGTGTGACTTCCACAAATGGAGACTTGAAAGGATTTATAGATCAGAACCAGAGTCCAACAAAAGGTAAGAGAATTCTATTTGTATACATAGAAAAGAAGCATACATTAAGACTTATTTCTCTCTTATTTTTACTAAATTAGTATTATTGCTGATTTCACTGCATATGGTTGGTTCAGTTTTGGGAGACTCAGAGTTTAAATGTTCAAAATGTATTTCATACATCCACACTGGTTTTACTACTGACATGCAAGTGTCAGTAACAAAGATTGGAAGATCTTCACGTTTTCAGAGGGGAAAGGAGAGTGTAGTAAAAATAATTAGAGGATAAAATAAGCCCTTTTTTTTCTTTACTTGATGGTGAATAATGTGCTGAATTTCCCGATTTCTACCCCACCCTTAAAGTTCCCAGACTCTGTTGTAGTCCAAATGGGAAAGAAGGTTAAGCATGACTTCACGGTCAGTGATATCTTGTGGTACTTTTATAAGCATTCTGGACAATTTACAATAATTATATTTTGAAAATTAACTCTATCCCAGCCGAAACCAGGACATCATCTTAGCATTTCTAGATTAATCACTTTTGACTCTAAAACAGTGTGTTGGCTGTCAGAACAGCTACAGGATTCCAGTAAAATAAAACTGCAACCCCATATCAATGTTAGAAAACTTGAGGATTTACAATTCAGGAAACACTTCCATCAACCTTTCTAAGTAAATCCTGAGTTGTTGTTATCCACTGCAATAAACAAATGCATGTACTAGCTGGAAGAATGATTTTTGGCTCGTCGCAACAGTTTAGGTGCATTAGACTTCAGAGTCTGAAAAAATGGAAGAGTCTAAACAGAATATGTCTAGAGCTACAATATCTTCTGAGTTTTCTAACTATGCAGAACACCACAGACTGGCTTTAGGCCTTTGAGAATTCATTTATTGCACACTGGTGAGATAATTGCCCGTTGTGTTTCATTATTTTGTGATTATTGTGTCGTGATACTAGGGAAAAAGACTAAAATAAGTGCAACATTTTCAAACAATTTCTGTGAGACAAGCAATTGATTTGTTCAGAGAATAACTGAATTGAATAACTTTATAAAGTATAGGACATTACTGTTAGTAGTAATATCTCAGTGATCCTTATCCCAGTCTTTATTAGATTTTGCTTCTGGGATGATGGATGTATTATTTACCTCCATTCTTCTATATTTTCTAAAATGTTATGCTCTAATGATTTTTTTTTTTTAACCTTGAGGTAAAAATCACTGACATCTCTATTGAGATATAACATCTTGTTCACGCTGGCTTATTCTTCTTGGAGAATCAAATATTCAATAAAAGCTGGAAAAACTTGCATGCCAGTATCTAAGCTGTCTCTTACTTTCAATCTGAAGTATCCTTTACTTCTTCTGGCATGTCCACTGTTGAACTCTGGAAATTAGGGAGCGGGGAAGAAACCAAACAGGCATTCAGATCCAGTATCTCTTAACAGGGCTTTGTGAACTTCCTAATGAATACAGTTTTTATTGTTTTATCCATTATTTAAGTTAACTCATTTGCTATAGTAAAAATAAAGGCACTTTATTGCTACATATCTGGGCCTGTTCATGATGTGCCTTCGCAGTGTTCTTAGACCGAAGCATGATGGATTTATGATACGTTGAAGAGCAAGAGAGGCTATTGGCTCAAATAAGGATCTTGAAAGCATCAGATTTCAAGTGCTAGAAACTTTTGTTTAGAAAAGTTGCATTTCATTTTTTTTCTTTCCAGAAAGATAATTATTTGTGGTGTGTGTTTATTATTTGCCTTTAGCACAAACATACTAATTTAGTACCAATATTGCATTAAAGGAACACTTCAGATTCCAGTGCTGAGCCACGAGCACATAGAAAATTCCTTGCAAATTTTGTCTTCCTTTTTTTTAATGAACTCTGCTCTTTTATTATTCTATGAAATCTATTGTGTAATCCTGGTTTTACTGGGTTTAATTTTGAAAAAAGCTGGACTGTTCTCGGCAAACCCACTGCTCTGCCACTTTGCCCAGTAACAGCAGACTGCAGCCTGGATCTTTGAGGACGCTGTTTCAAACTGCAGGAGAATGTCTTGAAACACTTACCAAATCAGCTGTTGCTCTTTACTGGTAGCTGCAGTCTCATTCTGTAGCATTAGCACCGCTAGATAGAGTTATGTAGGGGAAATTGTCTGGCTTTTTCACACTAAAAATACATCATCAAAATAGCTAATCACTTGACCCTTGCGCTAAAAAATTACTTTCTCTGCTTTTCTTCCATTCGCAGGCTTAACTTTCAAAATCTCTTTCTTCCCCAAGTTTTTCCCCTGAGCCATCTGAAGCAGTTACTCTGCTGCTGCTGTTCCAGTGTGTGTTTGATCAGGCTTCATTTATCTTTCCCACCATGACCTGTAGTGTCCATGCACAACCTCTGGATATTTTCCAGGTTTATTTTGCTACCGGAGAAGTTAATGCTCACAGACTGCTTAGGTATTGCAATCTAATCTGTAAGTCTTAAAGTACTGCTGTGCCACTTCTGCTGATCTTTAAATCTGAATTACTGTTCCTAAATAGGTTTGACAGGTTGTTTGGTTTATCTGGGGTCTGAATTTTCTTATTACTCGCTTGTTTCCTGTGCTTGTTAGTGAATACTGTGGTCTTCTTGCTGTAGCTTTTTTTGATTCAGGCCTTTTAGAATACTTTCAGTATTTTTTTATTCCTTGTATAGATGATGTCTGAGAAAAAGCATTTCTAGTACCTGCTGTATCTAAATGCAATACAGATTTACTAAGGAATTTGATGTTTTAAATGTGATGATTGCAGAATCAAAGCACATACATCCAAATTTGTAATCCTCATGAAAAGACTTACTGCCTAACTCTGAAGGGAACTAGATTTTTCTTTCTAGGTGTGCCTAGAAGAAATACCACAGCGATCAGCAGAGCATTAACTCAGAATGTTGTTCACTTTGTTTCGTGAACAGTTCCCATTCAACAGACAGTTTACTTTCCTACATTTGTTGCCTTTAACTCATAGGCAACAGGCTCTTTTGGCTAAAGGGTCTCCATCTGGAGCTTGTTTCCTCTGCTTGAAATGAATACTCATTGGATCTGAGAGGGAATGCCACATGCGGATGGCTCTTGACTAACGGCCAGGGTACTCGCCTAACGCCAGGGACCACTTCTTGCAAGGACAGTCATTGGGTAAATCATTTTAAGGAGTCCACGCAGCACAGTCTGGATATCTCCCTTCTGAAAGTCGTTTTCACTCACACTTTCACTCAGTCTTTGACGTAGTAGATTCTTATTGTTATGGTCAAAATTGTTCAGCTATGGCAAGCTGGGCTGACTGCTTCATTTCCTTATCTGGAAGTACCTGCCAGACTAGTGATTAAAATTATTCCTGTAGGAGACCTGTCTTTTAATTGTCCCAGACAGAAGAAATTGTCCCTGGTTCTCATTCTTCAGTGAATGAGTACTCTTGGGTTACTGAATGCACAAGGGATGCTTCCCCTCATGTGTTGGCGGGCAGAGGTGGTTGTTGCTGTTCTTAGCCTCGGGAATAGGTCTGTACATACGTCTTAGGTATTCTGCTAGTGTTTTATCATGGGTTGTGCCTGTTGGGAGAAACTGCTGGTATGCTCCATGCTAACAAAACTGACACACTCCTGGGTGTAGGCAGAACTTTGGTGCCTAATAAAGTTAATGGACAACAACCAAGGTACTCCCTTCTTTAGGCAAAATCCTGGTTTAAGTGGCAAGATGTCTTTGTGGAGTTAGCTCATTGTGTTAAAATTGTTAAGTATTATAGTTCAAGTTAGGTCTTAAACAGGTATAATTAGGTTTATGAATGAGTTGGATAGTGACGGTTCAGTTGTGGTTTTGGGGTGATTGTTTCGCGCTGTGAAGGAATTAAATCAGACATACTGTAGAGTTCATGTTGAAAAGCTGCATGCGTAACCAAGAGAATTTAAAATTTAATCTGTTTGGGAGACATTCCCCGTCAATAAGTTCAACACTTCCAGTTTTGTAATCCTCTTCACATACATCATAAAAATGGAAAATCAAATCTTTTCCCACTGATTCCAAGCAGAGGGCATATCTGTATTACCGCTTGGTCGCTCGTCCCCTAAAGCCACCTCGCCTGCCCTCCGTGCATCCACATGGACGTCGGCGGCTTTGAGGGCTCCATTCTAGTTTAAGGCGTAGTCCCAAGGCTTCCTGAGCACTGGAGTTGCTTAGGCATGAAGCCCTGTAAGAAAATCAAGGTTTGCAATCAGATACTACTTGCAAAATCGTTTTAGTATGGTCCAGTGAGATGCGGTGCCATTAGGCGAGCGCTCCAATGCAACACACCTGAGAAGAGCTGAGTTGTTACCTCCGGCAGGGACAGTAAAGGGGCAGCGTGTCCTGAAGATTCCTGTGAACGAAACGAGATACGCGGAGAAAACTCCAAATTTGAAAGCGGCTGCAGATTTAAAAGATTTCTGCCTGGCCCGCGCGGTTCTGCAGAACAAGCTGCGGTGTGGTGGCCTGGGGCAGAGGGGCCGTTGCTGCCCACCCTGCTTGGCCGCCCACCGAGGGGGGGGGGGGGGGACG